>NC_061859.1:7507397-7512397 GCF_019202785.1 Penaeus chinensis
TTCCCTCTCCCTACCTTTCCTTCCCTCTCCCTACCTCTCCTTCCCTCTCCCTACCTCTCCTTCCCTCTCCCTACCTCTCCTTCCCTCTCCCTACCTCTCCTTCCCTCTTCCTACGTCTCCTTCCCTCTCCCTACCTCTTCTTCCCTCTCCCTACCTCTCCTTCCCTCTCCCTACCTATCTCTCCCTCTCCCTACCTCTCCCTACCTCTCCTTCCCTCTCCTTCCCTCTCCTTCCCTCTCCTTCCCTCTCCTTCCCTCTCCTTCCCTTTCCTTCGCTCTCCTTCCCTCTCCTTCCCTCTCCTTCCCTCTCTCTCCCTCTCTCTCCCTCTCTCTCCCTCCCTCCTCCCCTCTCTCCTCTCTCCTCTCTCCCCTCTCTTCCCTCTCCCCTCTCCTCTCTCCCCTCTCCTCTCTCCTCTCTCCTCTCTCCTCTCCCCCCTCTCCCCTCTCTCCCCTCTCCCCTCTCCCCTCTACCCTCTCCTCTCCCTTCTCTCTCTCTCTCTCTCTCTCTCTCTCTCTCTCTCTCTCTCTCTCTCTCTCTCTCTCTCTCTCTCTCTCTCTCTCTCTCTCTCTCTCTTTCTCTCTCTTTCTTGTTTGTTTGAATATATCAGTTCTGGCTTTTCCCTAGTGTTTGCTTTCTTGATTACAAGTAGCGTTCAGTTTTCCCCCATTTGTCTTTTTTTTGTCTTTCTTCCTCTTTCTTCAAGGGTGTTATCCCCCTCCATCTCCCCTCTTCCGATTTTATTCCCTACCTCTTTATTTTACTTTATCCATTCCCCCTACTCGTATCCCTACCTCCATACTCTGTGCCCCCATCTCCCTACCCCCTACCCCACCCTTCTGCTTCGCTGACCCTACCTCATGTCCTCCCTCCCCCCTCCCCTCCCCCCCCTCGCGGCTCGAAGAGTTAAAATTGCAGCAACGTGCCAAGACAAACAGGTAAAAAACAAACAACCAAACGAAAGCGACTACATAACAGAGGATCGACCGGAACCGCCTTGAGAAAGTAGCGGGAGACTATCTTGAGACGGTGACTCTTCGTCTTCTTCTTCCCTATTTCCCTCTCCCCTTTTCTGTTTCTCTCGCTCTCTCTCGCTCTCGTTCTCGTT
The DNA here is from genome assembly GCF_019202785.1 of Penaeus chinensis. Classification (NCBI taxonomy): domain Eukaryota; kingdom Metazoa; phylum Arthropoda; class Malacostraca; order Decapoda; family Penaeidae; genus Penaeus; species Penaeus chinensis. Next base: position 7,508,503 of record NC_061859.1, read on the forward strand.
CTCGTTCTCGCTCTCGCTCTCGCTCTCGCTCTCGCTCTCGCTCTCGCTCTCGCTCTCTCTCTCTCTCTCTCTCTCTCTCTCTCTCTCTCTCTCTCTCTCTCTCTCTCTCTCTCCCTCTATCCCTCTCTCCCTCTCTCCCTCTCTCCCTCTCTCCCTCTCTCCCTCTCTCCCTCTCCCCCCCTCTCTCTCTCTCTCTCTCTCTCTCTCTCTCTCTCTCTCTCTCTCTCTCTCTCTCTCTCTCTCTCTCTCTCTCTCTCTCTCTCTCTCTCTCTCTCTCTGGCTTTGTTCCTCTCTCTTTCTCTAGATTTGTCTCTTTCTCTTTCTCTTTTCTGTTTATCTCTCTCTCTCTGGTTCTGTTTATCTCTCTCCCTCTCTCTGGCTCTATTTCTCTCTATTTCTCTGTCACTCTGTTTCTGTCTGTATGTCTGTCTCTGTCTGTCTCTATTTCTCTTCCTGTCTCTAGTTTCTCTCTGTTTCTGTCTATCTGTCTATTTCTCCTCCTGTTTGTATTTCTTTCTCTGTTTCTGTTTCTCCGTCTCTTTTTCTCTTTCCCTTTCCCTTTCCCTTTCCCTTTCCATTTCAGTTCACTTTCCTTATCTTCCTTCTTTCTACAGCGATGCATGGTATTTTCTTATGCATTTTTTCTCTCTTGTTTTCGTTGTTTTTGTTCATTGTTTCTGGGGAATGTGAATGTGATTTCTATTTTTTCTGGGTTTTATTTATTCATTTTTCTCCTTATTTCTGAAGATGCAGTCTTTTTCCTTTTTCATGTCTTTTCTAATTTTGTTTTATGTTTTTATCATTTTGGTTCGTATGATGGTAAATCTTTTACCTCCCCCCCCCCCTTGGCTCCCTGTTTTTATTTTTATTCGTGTTTTCCTTTCGGTTTCACTTCGCCTCTTTTTTTCTCTCATTCCTTGTGCTTATTCGTCCTCCCTTTCTTCATTATTTCATTAATTTCTCTTCTTCCTCCATTGTTCGTCCTGCCTCTTCTTCCGTGCTCCCGCCTCCATTCCCTCTTTTATTTTTCTCCTATCCATCCGCTTGAAGATAGTGCATAGAAGAGAAAGAGAGAGAGAGAGAGAGAGAGAGAGAGAGAGAGAGAGAGAGAGAGAGAGAGAGAGAGAGAGAGAGAGAGAGAGAGAGAAAATGGCAAATGAGAAATGAGATGAAAGAGGAAATCCCGAATTTTGGGAGGTGACTGTGAATAGATGGAGAGAGGGATATAGAGGGGTATGGGAGAGTAAGAAGGGGAAGAGGGGGGGGAGGAGAGGGAGGCAGAGGGGAAGGGAAGTGGGGAGGAGGGGCAGAGGAGCGAACTTCCGCTATTTTTGGCTGAACATTGACACTTTGCTGGTCCTTGTGGTGTTAAACTCCCGACATGTGTGTTTGGGTGTGCCTTTGAACGTGCGTGCGCATGTGTACAGAAGTGTGTGTCTGTCTGCGTGTGCGTTCGCCTGCGTTTAACTTGTGTGTGTGAGAGAGAGAGAGAGAGAGAGAGAGAGAGAGAGAGAGAGAGAGAGAGAGAGAGAGAGAGAGAGGAAAAGCTGAAAAGAGAAGCCGAAGAATAGGGAGACAGCAGTTGGAGCACTAAATCCGAGAGCGTCTAAGAGTCGGGCGGCAGAGAAGGTGTATGTGACTGCGTGCCAGAATTACGCGACTGTGGCGGTGGCGGTTGTATGTGGGGGTCGGGGGGTTTGGGGGTCGGGGGGTCGGGGGAATGGAGTGTGTAGGTGGGGGGGGGGTTAGGTTAGGTTAGGTTAGGTTAGGTACATTCTTGTCTCCTTGTCCATAGATATCACATCTGCAGATTCGCGGAAAGAAGGGGTGCTTGTAGCTATTGTTGTTAATGCTGCCCCACACATAAAGTCAGTCAGTCAGTCTCTCTCTCTCTCTCTCTCTCTCTCTCTCTCTCTCTCTCTCTCTCTCTCTCTCTCTCTCTCTCTCTCTCTCTCTCTCTCTCTCTCTCTCTCTCTCTCTCTCTCTCTCTCTCTATCTCTCTATCTATCTATCTCTCTCTTTCTCTCTCTTTCTCTCTCTTTCTCTCCCTCTCTCCCCCTCCCTCCCCCTTTCTCTCCCTTCCCCCTCTCCCCCCCTTCTCTCTCTCTCTCTCTCCATCCCTCTCTCACTCTCTCCACTCTTCACCCCCCTCTCCCCTCTCACTCTCTTTCTCCTTTCTCTACCCTTCTATTTTAAGTTATAGTGAATGTAGTTACAGCATGGGGATCCAGGTATTGATATATTAGGCAAGGGAATGTATAAGCGTTACAAAACCATATTCATATATAATTGATTTATATATATTTTCCCTAGTTTTCCATTGTATTCTTTATGTAATCTGCATATTCATTTGGTTGGTATTCATTTGCTGTTTATTGTTTACATTTCAAGTGATATGCGAACAGTTAGGTTAGGCCTTTATGCAATTTAAACCTATAAATTCATTCATTTATTTTGTATAAGTAACATAGATGCTTATTGTATTATTTTCTGTATTCCAGGTAAGCCCTTGAGTGTTTGTTTGCGTGTTCGTCGGCAGGATGGACGAGGTAAGCCGAGGTGACGCCGGCACCTGTGTCAGGGGACGCTGGCATTCCGGCTGAAGGTCTTCTGCATGTATTCTTGTATAAGCTCACTCTGTTTGTTTTTTTTTCTCCCAATTTTCTGTGTTTGTCTGTCTGTCTACTTAATTGTGTACCTACTTGCCTTGTCTTGCCTACCTTGCCTGTCTACCTGCTTGAATGCCTACCTATCTACCTATCTTCCTACCCACCCACCTCTCCCTCTCCACCCCTAAGTACCCCTCTCCTTCTCTCTCCTTCTCCATCCCACTCCGTCTCCAACCTTACTATATCTTTCCACCCCTTTTAGTCTTCTCCACCTCTACTATTTTTCTCCATCCCTCTCCCCAACTCCTCTTCGCCTCTCTCCCCTCACCCTACTTCCAGGTTCACATTAAACAGTTCACGTATCGCCGTATCTCTTGTCCGCATGTCCTTTGTCCACAGAAAAGTGCGTGGGAGGGGGGAGGTTACGTGACTTCTACGCCACACACAGAGGACAAGAAAGGTGCTGGAATTCAAGGTTATGGCAGAAAACACGAAGGTGGAGGGAGGCAGGCAGGGAGGGAGGTAGGGAGGGAAGCGAAGGAAGGGAGGGGAGGAATGGGAGGGAGGGTGTGGGTGGGTGTGTGAGAGAGAGGGTGAGAGAGGAAGGAAGGAAGGAGGGAGAGAGGAGGGATGGAGGAAGGGAGAAAGGAAGAAAGGAAGGTAAGAGGGAGAGAGGGGGATGGAAGAAGGGGTGGAGGGATGGAGGGAGAGACCGTTGTTTACCTCGTCTACGGATGCTGATAATTGGAATTAGCTGTTGCGCTGACACAGTATTCATTGCACAGTTGCCGCCTTTCCTAAGTCGTTTGTTAATTTCGTAGGAGGAGAGAGAAGTTCGATAGGGGAGGAATAGAAGGATTAAATGGAAAATGGGAAAAGAAAAAAGAGAGGAATAGAAGGGCGGAACGAGTAATATAGTGGGTGAAAAGAAAGACGAGACAAATAAGGAGCGGAAGACAGAGTGCAGAAAATAGTGTAAGAGAGTGTGCGAAGCACGAACAGACCGAGACAAGAGACATAGAGAGAATGAGAGACACAGACCGAGACGAACGAACAAACGGACGAACTTGCCACCGATGAGTTGCCAGCGACGCGAAAAATCAGTTTCAACGATTTGACTCCCGAGGTCGTGATAAACGCAATCTGCAGTGGGGACACGAGAGGAGATAGCGGTACCTTGTCAAGCATGTGGAGTATAGTGCTATCAGGCGAAAGAGAGAGTGAGAGAGATAGAGATGGGGTGGGGGGGTGGGGGTAACAGGTAGGGGAGAGGGGGGAGCGGAAGA
>NC_061859.1:7522397-7524897 GCF_019202785.1 Penaeus chinensis
GACGTCTTCGTCTCGCCTTTTTCTTCATCGGCTTCGTTTTCTCCTTCTTCCTATCTTCCTTCACCTTCCCCTTCTTTTTCTTATCTTTCTTCTTTTTTGTCCTCGCCCTCCGTTTCTCTTTACATTTCCCCTCTCCTTTCCCCAATAGCTCAGGAGTTCACGTACATAATATACCGTGGTTATACTTTCCGATATGACCATCAGGCACAGCAGAAAGTGACGTAGTTTTCTCTTTTCGTATAAAGATTCCTTCCCAGTTGCCCTCGGGAGAGGGGGGAGGAGAGGCCTCACTATGGAGGTATTTGGCTCGGGGCTAGAACTGTCACACGGACGCACGCAAGGCATAAGAGGAGTAGGGAAAGAGGGGAGAGGATAGAGACAAAAATGGAGGTAAGAGAGGAAGAGGATGAAAGAATTTCGTTTTAAACACGTGAGAACTTGATGATTGTAAATTAATAATGTGGATTAACAAACTGGTCGAATTACACCTTTATATGAACACATAAATAAGAGAAGTTGAAAAATTAAGCGAGAAACAAGAGGGTAGGTGATGTATTGTGCAACACATCTTAGAAATAACAGTTCAGGGCAAAGGTGGCGATGAAGTCAACATTGCGACGGCATCTTTATCTTTTAATAACAACGTGGAAAAAGGTAAATGAAAATGAGAAGAGGAAAATGTAAAAATGCAGAAAACGCAGCTAAGAAAAACGAAATAAACAGAGGGCGGAGGATAACGAAGAAGCCACGAGTAAAGAAAGTAAAATAAACAATGTAGAATAATGCAGTAAAACCAAGTAAAGAGAAGGCATCAAATACTGGAAACACACACACAACAAAATAGTAAAGTAAGCCGAATGCGCAGAATAAATCAGAATACGCAGAAAAAGAAAAGAAAACCAGAAGTAGATGAAGACGACGTAATAAATGAAAGGAACGAGCGTGGAGCTACGGAGGAGGAGGAGGCGGGGTGATGCAGCGTCGCCTTGGGAGTGACACCATCCTGACGAGGGCGCGATCGGCGGAGGGCGGAAGTGCGAGGTCAAGTCGCCGTCACGTCACCGTCACGTGTTACATACAGGGCTCGAAGGACTTGTTAGTGAGCTAATTGCTGTGACGCTGATGGGTTTATTGTCGCTGTTGACGTCTGTTGCTCGCTGTGATGCTTGGTTCCCCGTGCATTGATGTGGCTATAGTTGCGAATTTATATAGTTTGGGAATTTGGCGGATCGCATGATTGTTGAAAATGCCATTGACGCTTGAATTGTGTGGGGAAAATATATTTTACAAGCAGAAACCGTAATGAACACGATTGGAGATCATAAAGAATGATTAATCAAATACCTTTACCAGAAAATGCTGATTGTAAGACTTGATTGTAAGTCAGCGAGCAAATTCTTGAAAGCTTCGTGTCATCGTTGACCCAAGAGGTGGCGACAGTTAGGATGAACTCAGGCATCTCCGTCAAGACTCCGTCAACTTGGCGGACGCTCCGAAGATTCTGGGCGAAGGATGGGGGGGAGATCGGGTGGGGTGGGGGACGATTAAGTCCGTTTTGCATTTTGGTTTGTAATGGATCTCTCTCTCCCTTTCTCTCTCTCTCTCTCTCTCTCTCTCTCTCTCTCTCTCTCTCTCTCTCTCTCTCTCTCTCTCTCTCTCTCTCTCTCTCTCTCTCTCTCTCTCTCTCTCCCCTTCCTCCCTCTCTCTCCCTCCCTCCCTCCCTCCCTCTTTCCCTCCTTCCCTCCCTCTCCCTCCTTCCCTCCCTCTCCCTCCTTCCCTCCCTCTCCCTCCTTCCCTCCCTCTCCCTCCTTCCCTCCCTCTCCCTCCTTCCTTCCTTCCCTCCCTCCTTCCCTCCCTCACTCACTCTTTCCCCTCCAGCCTCACGCCTCCCTATCTCCCGCTCCTTCTCATCCCTCCTCCGTTCCCCTCCTCCCCCTCCTCCCCCTCCTCCCCCTTTCCTCAGTCCTCGTGACAGAGAAATCTTGAGATCCGCGGCATCTTGCAAGACAATGGAGGGACCTTGTTGTTGTGATTATTAGCGGGTGGAATGCGAGGGGAATCATAGCACACACGCACGCTTATAAGAGGAAGGGGGTGGGCGGGGGGGGGGAGGAACAGAGAAAGAAAAGGAAGGTAGGGAGAAGGAAAGGGAGGAGGGGGGGTGAAAGGGTTATTGAAGTGGGATTTAAAGATAGTTGAAGTTTGTTTGTTTATTTTTTTTTATCTTTTCCTCTTATCGGTTTATGGTGTATATTTTATTTCACTCTTTCCTTCTTTCCCTCCATTCGCTTCCGGTACCATTTGTGTGGGTAATGGCTTGTGTCTCACCTGCATACGTCAACATAACAGCTGTATGTGTACAACTGTGTGCGTTTAAGGTGCACGTACACCTACATGTACGCAGAAACACACCGTGCGAGCCTTCCGCTTAGTGTGAGAAATGTACAGGAAGTGTTCTCTGAGCCAGCTCATTATTGCTGTGGTGAGGCGGTGGTTGCTG
>NC_061859.1:7532397-7534897 GCF_019202785.1 Penaeus chinensis
AATTATGTGTGGTTTGAAGTGGAGGAACATGTTTTTTTATATTCCATGTTCGTTATGATTCCGGCAATCCAGGCCTTAAGGCTTCTGGATATGTATTTTAGGTTAGGGGAGTCTTCCGTATTCCCGGCTTTATTTATTTATTTAGCATTTATTTATTCGTGAGTATGCATGCTTTGCGCGCGTACGGATGCGGTTCGTAAGAATGCCTTTTTTGCATTGCAATGATACGTTCCCTCCCAACTTAGCGCACACGCATGCTTACGAGACACAAAAGAGTCGGTGTGCGGCGCCTGGATTTCCCACCTCCGGACAGAAACCTCGTGCGTAAGCCCCGGATCCAGGAATGCCGGTTCAGCACGAAGATGACGATGACGTCACGCTATGACTCACCTCGAGGTTCGGAGGGAGGTTGGGGGGGGTGTCAAAGGGAAGGGGGGGGGGGGAGAGTCCAGTTGAACGCAGCATCATGCACGTGGCGTCCCCCTGCTCCCTCTCTCTCTCCCTCCCCCCCTTCCCCCCTCCCCCTGCTCCGTTACCATCCTCCCTCCCTTTGCCTCTTCCGACTTGTACTCGCATAGGATTTGCATTTCGTATTGTTCGTTTCAGATTTCTAAATTTCTCTTTTCTTATTTCCCCTTCTTGTTATATTTTTTTTTATCTACTTGTATTTTGTTATGGTTGTTTCAGTGTTTCAGATACAGTAACGACTGTGTATGTAATTAAAAAAAGTTCTTTGTTTTCTTTTAATCTAATCATTGTTTGTTGTATTTTAGTTTATGGAAGCAAATATTTCACAATGGCAAGTTTCCCCCCCCACCTATTTCTACATGTTTTTTTTTTTTTCGCGTTTACAGTATGTTAACGCTACAGATTTCCGTTACAGCGAGTTGGACTTGTTTTGATTATATTTTTTTCCGTTTTCCAGGTATGTTGGTCAGACGAAGAGGCGGACTCCTGCGCATGGACAACGCCGTTCGCTGTGAGTCATTCTGGAAGGTTCTAAGGGAGAGTGAGACTGTGCCAAGAGGGAGAAGAGAGGTAGGAGAGAGCAAAAGAGATGAGAGGAGAGGGAGGGGAAGAGAGGGAGGAGAAGAGAAGAGAAGGAGGAGTAGAAAAGAGAGGGAGGAGAGGGAGAAGAGAAGGGAGAGGGAGAAGAGAAGAGGAGTGGGAGAATTGAAGAGGAGAAGGAGAAGTGAAGAGGAGTGGAGAGGGAGAAGTAAAGTGTGGAGAGGGAGAAGTGAAGAGGAGTGGAGAGGGAGAAGTGAAGAGGAGTGGAGAGGGAGAAGTGAAGAGGAGTGGAGAGGGAGAAGAGGAGTGGAGAGGGAGAAGAGAAGAGGAGTGGAGAGGGAGAAGTAAAGAGTGGAGAGGGAGAAGTGAAGAGGAGTGGAGAGGGAGAAGTGAAGAGGAGTGGAGAGGGAGAAGTGAAGAGGAGTGGAGAGGGAGAAGTGAAGAGGAGTGGAGAGGGAGAAGTGAAGAGGAGTGGAGAGGGAGAAGTGAAGAGGAGTGGAGAGGGAGAAGTGAGGAGGAGTGGAGAGGGAGAAGTGAAGAGGAGTGGAGAGGGAGAAGTGAAGAGGAGTGGAGAGGGAGAAGTGAAGAGGAGTGGAGAGGGAGAAGTGAAGAGGAATGGAGAGGGAGAAGTGAAGAGGAGTGGAGAGGGAGAAGTGAAGAGGAGTGGAGAGGGAGAAGTGAAGAGGAGTGGAGAAGGAGAAGGGAAGAGGAGTGGAGAGGGAGAAGTGAAGAGGAGTGGAGAAGGAGAAGTGAAGAGGAGTGGAGAGGGAGAAGTAAAGAGTGGAGAGGGAGAAGTGAAGAGGAGTGGAGAGGGATAAGTAAAGAGTGGAGAGGGAGAAGTGAAGAGGAGTGGAGAGGGAGAAGAGGAGTGGAGAGGGAGAAGAGAAGAGGAGTGGAGAGGGAGAAGTAAAGAGTGGAGAGGGAGAAGTGAAGAGGAGTGGAGAGGGAGAAGTGAAGAGGAGTGGAGAGGGAGAAGTGAAGAGGAGTGGAGAGGGAGAAGTGAAGAGGAGTGGAGAGGGAGAAGTGAAGAGGAGTGGAGAGGGAGAAGTGAGGAGGAGTGGAGAGGGAGAAGTGAAGAGGAGTGGAGAGGGAGAAGTGAAGAGGAGTGGAGAGGGAGAAGTGAAGAGGAGTGGAGAGGGAGAAGTGAAGAGGAATGGAGAGGGAGAAGTGAAGAGGAGTGGAGAGGGAGAAGTGAAGAGGAGTGGAGAGGGAGAAGTGAAGAGGAGTGGAGAAGGAGAAGGGAAGAGGAGTGGAGAGGGAGAAGTGAAGAGGAGTGGAGAAGGAGAAGTGAAGAGGAGTGGAGAGGGAGAAGTATAGAGTGGAGAGGGAGAAGTGAAGAGGAGTGGAGAGGGATAAGTAAAGAGTGGAGAGGGAGAAGTGAAGAGGAGTGGAGAGGGAGAAGTGAAGAGGAGTGGAGAGGGAGAAGTGAAGAGGAGTGGAGAGGGAGAAGTGAAGAGGAGTGGAGAGCGAGAAGGGAAGAGGAGTGGAGAGG
>NC_061859.1:7539897-7549897 GCF_019202785.1 Penaeus chinensis
TGCTGTTGTTGCTGCTGTTGTTGTTGTTGTTGTTGTTGTTGTTGTTGTTGTTGTTGTTGTTGACAATGCTGTTAAATTCGCACCCCGCAACGTCGAAGCTTCTCTTCATATTTATAAGAAAGTCTTGGTATAATTTGCGCCTGTCGTCGCGTAATCCATGTGAAAACTGAAATGCAGTATCTGCTTGCTTGCTTGCTTGCTTATATCTTTTAGACCGAGGGTAGAAAATAATAGTGTTAGTGTACACGAATAGTATGAAGGATGAATGTTGTGCAAGAATGTGCAAGAATAGTGTAAAGGGGTCAATTGCGTGGCTAGCATAAGGGGGTTGAATGTACAAGGATGACATAACTTTCAAAGATAGTGTAAGTAGGCCTATGTGTACACGTATACAAAAACAAAGTATGTAATGGGTATGTAAGTGTGTAAGAAACCTACAAAGGGCTGTGTGTACAAAGATAGTACAAGGGAGTGTTTGCATACAAGAATAGTATAGTGCACGGAAATATGTTAATGGCATTACAACCACCACTTTACAAAGGGTATAAACGTTCAAGAATAGCATAAGGAAAGGCCAGGTATGCATCTCAATCTGATTACAGCCGCCACTTTTATCCTTAATTAAAGGCGCTTATTATATTCCGGCCGCGTCGCCGTTTCGTCTGTCCCCGCCGCGTCGACCGCAGCCACAAGGAAGCGAGAGTTATTTGCGGGAGTCTGTGGCCGAGCTTTCTTTTATTATGTTGCGTCCTTGTTGCAGGGTCGCCGTCGGGAGAATCATGTGATGTTGCATCGCCGTCACTCGCCGACTGGAAGGCCAGCGTCGTGTTGACCGAATTAGGCGAAAGAAGGCGTGATTTGTGTGTTTGCGGGTGGGTGATTTTTTTTTTTTTTATGTACAAACATGGCGCGAAAGTAATTGTGTTTTGGTGGAATCATTCATGGCTTCCTCGTGCTTCGGGTTGGGATTTGGTTGTTTGGTTGGAAACGATGCCAGTACGAGGGGCAGTGTTTTTGTTATTTGTAGGTTTAATGTACATCTTTATTGGGGAGGTGGGATTATACGACTGTAATTTATCGTATTCTCAAGCGTTATGACTACGACGTATCGCCACCATGGCCGCATTGTATCACCACTATCACCATTATAGCCACTACCATCACCACCACAACCACATTCACCACCACTATATACCACCACCACCATCGGCGGTAATTTGTCGATTGAAGCCCCTGGGACCAGCCGAACGCGCGATCCAGTGAGAGCCGGAAGGTACTCTCCAAAAGGAAAGTCTGGCGGGAGGGTGGGGGGGGGGGGGGGGGGGGGGGGGGGGGGGGGGCAGGCGGTGCGAGGTGCGGGTGTGCCACCATCTGGCACGAAGGTCAAGGATGCGGTGGGAAGAAAGCAGAATTCGACGTCGAGGAAAGTCTGGGGAGAAAGGTGCGTTGCGTCGTGAGTGAGTGAGTGTGTGAGCGAGTGACTCGGGGGAATTTGGAGAGCGACCGTGCGATAGTCTGCCTGCGTCTTTGTCTTGGGCGTGCGGTTTGCTCGCGGGATTGTTATTGTTCTTATTGTTATCTTTTCTTTTCTTTTCTTTTCCTCCTCCCTTCTTTCCAGTTTTCTTGCCTTCTTTTTCATCCGTTCCCATTCAGGTGCCTTGTTGTTAAGTACCTGGAGGACATGTATTCTGCATCTCGGCCGAATTACCGCTACCTCCGCGGCCGCTACACCGCAACTCCGCTACCGCTTCCCGCGACCTCTCCGCGACCACACACGCCAGCGCGCTACCACAAGCCCGCGGATTAACGCTAGTTAAGCTGAACATGCCTTTCCGCTCCATACAGCCCGTGGCACGTGCCCAGCTGCCCGCCTGGTGCCCGCCTGACCTTCCTCTCCGTGGGCGTTACCTAATACGGGCAGATTCTTGTGGGTTATCCGCAGCCGCCTCCAGCGTGCGGTGCTGCTTGGATACAGGAGGGTATGATATTATTACGTCGGTGAACTGGTTAGTTACGATAATCCTCTGCGCGCGCGTACACACACACACACACACACACACACACACACACACACACACACACACACACACACACACACACACACACACACATTTAAGATGCATTTTGCATTTATCATATAATCAGTTAAATGTGATTCAACAGTCATTATCATCATCATCTCTTCCCCCCAAACCTGGCCTCCTCACTTCCGTATTATAAACTGGACCTGTAAACACTTACTAGTCTTGTAATTAGCATAAAGCGTGCATGCATATCCATAAATATACATGTATTTGCCCAACCACAGACGCAGACGGTACGGGAACCCGATGTTGGGGGTGGAGGGGGGGGGGTGCATGGTGGGGCGTGACGCACTGTGCAGCCTTTGGAAGGATTGCTAATATTCCTGCATTCACAACTGGCCCGGAAGCGGTGGTGGTCACCTCAACCCCTTCTCTCCCCCCTTTCTCCCTTAACACCCTCCCTGTTTCCTGATCGCCTCCTCACCCCCTCCCCTTTCTCCATCCCTTCCTCCCCTCCCCTATCCCTTCCTCTCCCTCCCCTATCCCTTCCTCTCCCTCCCCTATCCCTTCCTCTCCCTCCCCTATCCCTTCCTCTCCCTCCCCTATCCCTTCCTCTCCCTCCGCTCCCCCTCCCCCACCCCATCCCTTCCCCCCTTCCCCCCTTCTCTTCCTCTCTTCCCCTCTCATTACTTTGCCCCTCGTTGCGTTCAGTTCGGGAAGGGTTGAGTGAACGCGTGTTCTGGCGTATAGTGTCGTCTTTGTTATTGATATTACCTTCATGTGCATTAACTTTTCCTGAGAGTAAAAGGGCAGTGATCATGGTTGTGTTGTGATGATTGGGATAACATCAGCATTGCTGGTGATGATTATGATAGGGTGGTAATGATGTTATCTTGCTATTATTGCAATGGCCATGTTTTGGGTACTTTTTTTTTTACTATAATCGTTTTCATCATTGGTCTTTGTATGCTTCTGTTCTCCTTGGAAGAAGCCGTCATAAATATTGATGTTGCATTCCATCACCAGTAATACTAATGGTAGTACTGTAGTCATCATTTATGCATTTTAGCTTTATAGAGGGGAAAAAAATGCGATAGGGATAAAAGCAGGGCCATCATTTTAGTTAGATTTGCACTTAATCTACGCGCGGAAAAAATGATCAGCAAGAAAGAAAGAGCGATGGATAGAAAGAATAACAAACGCAGATGAAACCGAAACATAAACAGAACTGGCAAGAAGGTTCCGGAGAGGAGTGGATTGATTAGATAGGCGCGCGGGTGGCGAGACGGAGAGACGGAGAGGGGAGACTGCGGAAGGGGAAGAGAGGCGAGCGAGAGGGAAAGGAGGCCGCAGAGAGGGCGGGGGGGAGAGGCTGTGTAATGGGAAGGAAGTGCACTGAGAAGGGCGAGACGGAGAGACGGAGAGGGGAGACTGCGGAAGGGGAAGAGAGGCGAGCGAGAGGGAAAGGAGGCCGCAGAGAGGGCAGGGGGGAGAGGCTGTGTAATGGGAAGGAAGTGCACGGAGAAGGGCGAGAGTCTACACAAACAGAGGAAATTCCTCAGAAAGGGGGCAGGGGCAACGGGAAAGGGAAGAGGAAAAAGAGAAAGAGAGGCTGCCGGAAGGGAAAGAAAGTCCAAGGAAGGGAAGGGAAACGAAGGAGAGGGGAAAAGGGTATATTAAGGCGAAGTCAGAAGAAAGTCCTCGGCGAAGGAGGAAGTATTGCGTAAAGAGAAAAAAAATATTTACGGAGAGGGGTGAGAGGCCACGAAGATGGAAGAGGGCCTGCGTAGCTGATGGGGGGGGGGGGGGGAGTCTAGGGAAAGTTTCCGGAAAGGGTAAAAGTCCCCGGAGGCGGACGACAGACTGCTCAGAGGGAAATAGTGCACAGAGATGGAAGAGAGACTACGTAGACGGGTAGAGAGGCCGCGAGGAGGGAAGAAAGTGTACGAGGCGGGAAGAAAGTCCGAGGACAGGGAAGAGGGGCTGTGTAGAAGGGGAAAAAAGTCCAGAGAGAGGGAAGGAAGGGACTGTAGAAAAGAAAGGGAGTCCGAAAGCGTGGAATCAGTCTTTGACAGTCAATCTTCTTTGCTGGCTCGGAACTGAACTCCAGCTGTCACTCTCCGGCGTTATCTGTTTGTTTGTAAGACCGTTTTTTAAAGACTTCTGAATAACTATTTCATTTCTGTGTTGTTTAGCTATAATTGGTTTAATTATTTGTTTTATTGCTTTAACTGTTCATTCGTTAATGTTATTGTTTTTTTATCATTCTCTTGCTAGTTTTTAAGTTAAATTGAGGTACTTTGAAAAAAGGTCCGTCAACTGTTCATTTCTAATATTACGCTTATTATTGTTGTTATGGTTGAAACTGTGGTTGTTCCACTACTACTACTACTACTACTACTTCTACTACTACTACTACTACTACTACTACTACTACTACTACTACTACTACTACTACTACTACTACTACTACTACTACTACTACTACTACTACTATTACTATTACTATTACTATTACTATTACTACTACTACTACTACTACTACTACTACTACTACTATTACTACTATTACTACTATTACTACTATTACTACTACTACTACTTCTACTACTACTACTACTACTACTACTACTACTACTACTACTACTACTACTACTATTACCGGTACTACTATTACTACTACTACTACTACTACTACTACTACTACTACTACTACTACTACTACTACTACTACTACTACTACAACCACCACCACCACCACCTACTGCTGCTGCTGCTGCTGATAATAATAATAATAATAATAATAATAATAATAATACTTCCACTACTTCTACTACTTCCACTACTACTAAGCAAACAGTAACGCAGGCGAAGGAGCAAGTAAAGGGGATGGCAAAAGGTGGCACCTGGAAGCCTCACCTGTTTTGCGTTTTGGACTGAGGCGTGGCGGATGGGGGTGGGGGTGCCGGGATAGGGGATAGGGTACAGGTACATGCTACACTATTTTGTTTGATTTAACTGGGCGTTCTTTATAATAAGTAGAAGATTTGGTATGTATACACTTTTCTTGGCCTAGCTCTCCCTAGCCTTTACCCTAAGGCTTCCTTATTCTAGCCTTCAGTAGCCTAGCCTTCTTTAGCTTATCCTCTTCTAGCCTCCCCTAGCCAGGCCAGGCCATTCCATGCCATGCCATGCCTAACCTAGCCTAGCCTTTCCTAACCTCCTAGCTTAGCCTAGCTTAGCCCTTTCTAACTTATCCTAGCCCGGGGTCACTTGCGAAACGGGGCTCTGTAAGACGCTGCAAGACGTTCGCGTGTTGGTCGACTATCTGCTTTAGGCTTGAAACACGTGTACCCACCTGCCGGCTCGCACCCTCGGGCCCCCTCGCCGTGTCGCCGCGGCCCTCGCCCGCTCCTTACCTGTTTCCTTGTACTCTCGCCGGCGGCACCTACGTCCCTTACGTATCCCCGTGGGAGACCACATGACCCCGCTGCAGAGGGAAGCCGTACGGGAGACGGTTCTGTTATCCGGTTAGTCCTGTCTGTCGTGCATGTCTGTGGGTGTTTTTGTTTGTGTGTTTGGTTGCCGTAAGTTCCGGGTGCGCGTAATTTTGGCGTTCATGCTGCTCGGTGCACTTGCTGCGGATCGATGGTCACATTTTCGTCACCTTTGCGTGCCTTTGCACCGCAGGGATGGCCTCCGCAATTTCGGACTATTTGTGAAAATCAGACATGACTAACAAGCACGTACACACACGCACATGTACTCTCTCTCTCTCTCTCTCTCTCTCTCTCTCTCTCTCTCTCTCTCTCTCTCTCTCTCTCTCTCTCTCTCTCTCTCTCTCTCTCTCTCTCTCTCTCTCTCTCTCTCTCTCGCTCTCTTTCACGCTTTCTTTCTCGCTCTGTATTTCTCTCTCTCTCCCTCCCTTCCAGTCTCCCCTCTCCTTCCTCCTCACTCCTCTCATTCCCTCTCCCTCTCACCTCCTCTCCCCCCTCCTTCCCTCTCACTCCCTCGTCCTATCTCCCTCTACCCCTCTCTTCCCCCTTTCCTTCTTCCCCCTTTCCTTCTTCCCCCCTCTTTCTCTCTCTCTCTCTCTCTCTCTCTCTCTCTCTCTCTCTCTCTCTCTCTCTCTCTCTCTCTCTCTCTCTCTCTCTCTCTCTCTCTCTCTCTCTCTCTCTCGCAAGGTTACACAGCCGGAGCCAACTTTCGTTATGTCACAGCCTTCCCAGCGTTTACGTGGGATCCAGACGTCACCTATGAGGAGGCGGGGCGTTGCGTCACCAGCGACCGATCTATTTCCGGCCCAAGAGAGTGCTATAATGGTGGCCAAATATTCCTCCGCCGATTCACAGCGGTAGGGGGAGGGGATAAGGGAGGGGAGGTGGTAGGAGAAAGGGTGAAGGGGAAGGAGGGAAAGGAGAGGGAGGGGAGGGTGGGAATTGAAAGTGGAGAGGAAAAAGGAAAAAGTAATGAATGAAGACTGGAAGAGAGAGAGGGAGAGAGAGAGAGAGAGAGAGAGAGAGAGAGAGAGAGAGAGAGAGAGAGAGAGAGAGAGAGAGAGAGAGAGAGAGAGAGAGAGAGTGTGTGTGTGAGAAGAAGGGAGGTAGGTAGATAGGTAGGTAGGTAGGTTACGTTAGGTAGGGAGGCAAGTAAGGGAGATGAAGGGGAAGGGAAGAAATGGAGGATGAAGGGACGTTGGAGGAGGAGAGGGAGAGACTCGGAGGGCGGTCTCCTTTGGTCTTGGCTTTCGTCCTCTCCTTTTTTTCTTTTTTTTAAAAATCTTCTTCCTAGTTCCCTTTCTCTTACTTGTAGTGGAAGGAGGGGGGGGGGGAGTGATTCTGTTTATGAATAAAGGCGAAAGAGAAGAGACGGGGAGAGAGCAGGATGGGAGGGAGAGGCAAGGAAGAGAGAGAGAACGAGAGAGAGAGGGGGGGGGGGCTAACGAGGAAGAGAGCGAGGGCGAACGAGCGAGGAAGAGAACGAGGGAGAGAGTGAGAGAACGAGAGAGAGAGGGGGGGGGGGGGGCTAACGAGGAAGAGAGCGAGGGCGAACGAGCGAGGAAAAGAACGAGGGAGAGAGTGAGAGAACGAGAGAGAGGGAGAGAGATGGAGAGAGCGCGAGAGAGAGGGAGAGAGCGCAAGAGAGAGGGAGAGAGCGCGAGAGAGAGGGAGAGAGTGCGAGAGAGAGGGAGAGAACGCGAGAGAGAGAGAGAGAGAGAAGGAGAGAGAGGGCGAGACCGAGAGAGAAGGAGAGAGAGGACGAGAGCGAGAGAGAAGGAGAGAGAGGACGAGAGCGAGAGCAAAAGGAAGGAAGGAGAGCAAAAGGAAGAGAGTGAGAGAGAGGGAGAACAAAAGGTAGAGAGCGAGAGAGAGGGAGAGGGAGAGGGAGAAGGAGAAGGAGAGGGAGAGGGTGAGGGATGGGAAGGAGAAATGGGGTTTGGGAGAGACAAGGAAAGGAAGAGGGAGAAGTGGGTAGGAGAAAAGATGAGAGTGAGAAAGAGAGAGAAAGAGAATAGAAATAAATATTTCAGAAATGCCAATAACACTATGCTGCCTCCCTCCAGCCCCCGTTCTCCCAAATCTCAAAGTGATCTCCCATATTCATTGACCGGAAAGCAACACATACCAATTTCATTCTCTCTCTCTCTCTCTCTCTCTCTCTCTCTCTCTCTCTCTCTCTCCCTCCCTCCCTCCCTCCCTCCCTAACCCCTCCCTCCCCCCCCTCCCTCTCTCTCACCTCTCTCCTCTCTCTCTCTCTCTCTCATCATCTCTCTCTCCTCTCTTCTCTCTCTCTCTCTCCTCCCTCCCTCCCTCCCTCCCCCTCCCTCCCTCCCCCCCTCCCTCCCTCTTTCCCCTCCCCCTCCCCCCTCCCTCCCTCTCTCCCCTCTCCCTCCTCCCCTAACTTTCCCTCTCCTCTCATCTCCCTCTCTCCCTCTCTCTCCCTTCCCCTCCCCCTACCCCCAATTCCCTCCCTCTATCTCCCTCTTTCTCCATTTATCCCTCTCTCTCCCCTCTTTTACCCTCTCTCATCTCCCCTCTCTCCCCATCCCTCTTCTCTCTCCATCTCTTCTCTCATAATCTCCTCTCATCGCTCTCACCTCTCCCCATCTTCTCTCCTCCTCCTCTCCTCCCTCATCCCTCTCTCTCTTCCTCTCCCGCTCTCTCTCCCCCCTCTCCTCTCTCTCCCCCCCCTCTATACCACCCCCAGGGTCCCCCTACTCTCATCTCCTCCTCCCCTCCTCTCCCCCTCAAGATCCCCCCCCCTCTCTCCCCCCCCAACCCCCCCTCTCTCCCATTCCCTCTCTCCTTCTCCTCTCCCCCTCTCTCCCTCTCTCTCTCTCTCTCTCTCTCCTCTCCGTTTTCCCTCCCACCCCTCCCCTCTCTCCCTACCTCCCCTCCCCTCTCCCTCTCCCTCTCACCCTCTCTCCCCCCCTCTCTCTCTTTTGTTCTCCCCTCTCTCTCTCCCCTCTCTCTCTCTCACCTCCCTTCTCTCTCTCACCCTCTCCTCTCTCCCCCTCTCTCCCCCTCATCCCTCCTCTCCCCCTCCTCCCCTCCCCCTCCTCTCCTCTCCCCCCCTCATCTCTCTCTTTTCATCCCCTCTCTCTCTCAATCCATCCTCTCAATCCTCTCTCTCTCTCATCTCTCTTCTCTCTCTCTCTCCTCTCTCTCCTCTCTCCCCTCCCTCCCCGTCTCTCTCTCGTCTCTCTCTGCACATCTCTCTCGTCTCTCACCCTCTCTCTCTCTCTCCCTCTCCCCCCAAATCGTCATCTCATCCCTCTCTCTCTCTCATCTCTCTCTCTCATTTCTTCCTTTCTCTCTTTTCTCTCTCTCTCTCCATCTTTCTCTCTCTTTCTTCTCTCATCTCTCTTTTTCCTCTCTCACTCTCTTCTCTCTCTCTCTCTCATCTACCTCTCTCTCTCTCTCTCATTCTCTCCAATTCCTCTTCTCTCTCTCTCTCCCGTCTTTTTCTCCCTCCAATCTCTCTCTCTTCATCTCTCTCTCTCTCTCTCTCTCTCTCTCTCTCTCCCTCCCCTCTCCCCCCCCTCTCCCTCCCTCTCCCCTCTCCCCTCTCTCCCCTCCTCTCCCTCTCCCTCTCTCTCTCCCTCTCCCTCTCTCTCCCTCTCTTCCTCTCTCTTTAGTGACCTGTTCTCGTGATCTCTTTCGTCCACAACCAGAAAAATGTGTTCCTTTTTCCACATTAACCCCACTGTCCTCAGCCGACTCCAACGGGCCTACACCTTAAAGATGACAAAGTGACCTTAGACACACAAATTCAACCCCTTTAAATGCTCGTGAACGATTCTCATGCTATTATTCTGTTCTCCCGTGTATAACTATGTGGGTTTTTTATACTCAAAATGTAAGTTAGAAAATACTTATTTCTGAATCACAAAGTAATTAAATTTCTATCATTGTTTTAAATTCAAAATGTCTTTATGTTTTTTGAAAAACCAAAACAATATGTGTCTCCTTATCACGAAGCTTTTTAGTCCTGTAAACACCCCTAACTCTTCTTACATACAACCGTATAAGGGTTTAACCCTTGTTCCTTCCCACCATTTTACCATATGTAAAGACTTTTATGTTCATTCCCAAAATTTTTTCCCTGTTTTCCATTATGAAATGTTCCAAAACGAAGTTTGTTCATTTTGAAAGGGCGAGCATTCCGACAGACCGCTCGCCCCCAGCGGCCGGGCAGTCGCCCGGGTTCTTCCCTAGGCGCCCTGCCTTGCCTGCCTCTGTACCCACCTACCAAAACTCCCGTGAAATAAAACTTAGAAGAAGCCACGACACCTTTTTACTTCACTTCAAGAAGACCATACGAGGGAGAGGCAGAGAAATGACAGAGAGAAAGATAAGCCCCCCACAGTACATCACACTGGTGCATAAAAAAAAGGGTAAGCCCACCACATCATTACACCTCTCCCCTCCTCACTATCTCTCACTATCTCTCACTATCTCTCCCTCCCCCCCCCC
>NC_061859.1:7559897-7572397 GCF_019202785.1 Penaeus chinensis
GTGCGGTGGCGAATTCGGGCGCGGGGGCGGGCTTTGGTGGTGATGCTTGGGTGGTGATGACGGTGGATTTGATGTTGGA
The DNA here is from genome assembly GCF_019202785.1 of Penaeus chinensis. Taxonomy (NCBI): domain Eukaryota; kingdom Metazoa; phylum Arthropoda; class Malacostraca; order Decapoda; family Penaeidae; genus Penaeus; species Penaeus chinensis. The sequence continues at coordinate 7,559,977 of NC_061859.1, forward strand.
GAGGGCGTGAGAGTGAGGATGAAGAGGGGGAGGGGAGGAGGGAAGGAGAATCACGTAGGGTAGAGAGGGGGAGGGAGAGGAGGATCGAAGCCGTTAAAAAGAAGGTGAGAGAATTGAAGGTGAGAGTGAGAGAAATCGATAGAGAGATTATTAGAAGTTAAGGGAAATGAGAAAAGAAAAGGAAAAATGAAAGTGGAAGGGGAAGCATTGGATTGGAAGGGATAGAATAGGTGTGAGGGAAAGGGAGAGAGAAAGAGAGGGGTGGAGAGTGAGAAAGAGGAGAAGAGGAAGAAGAAGAAGAGGAAGAAGAAGAAGGAGGAGGAGAATAGAAAGAGAAAAAAATAAAGAAAGGAGGAGGAGAGGGAGAGGGTAAGAAAGAATCGCTTCTCCCTGGCAGTGTTTCGCATGGAAAGCTCTAGTGCTTGATCTAGATGCAACAGTCGTAGCTGTAACTCAAGGAGACGCTCAATATAAAAAAGATTGACGGCGGCGCATCCAGACACTACCAACTTTAGCTATTTTTGGCGGTTTCTACGTGTGCCCGAAGAATGATAACACGTTGATAGGCCTATGAGGGATTATCTTACCTGTTTTGATATTTTACCTCCTTTTGTTGCTAGGCTTGTGTAAGTTTTGATGCATGTCCGTTTGTTGCTGTCTCGTTTATCCAGTGTTGTAAGAGACGTGTTTGTGTTGCAGCGTGGCGTAAGGATGCAGTAATACATTACATTGACCGCCAACTTCTCGGGTTTGCAACGCGATGCAACAGCCGGATGAACGGGGCCTCCCCCCTTCCGTCCCTCCCTCCCTCCCTGCCCCCCTCCCTTTCTCCCCTCCCTGTCTCCCCTCCTGACTGTGTAATCTGACCGGTGATCCTCACACCCGCCCCTTGGCCCCTACTCCGGCCTCCCTCCGCCCACCTGTCCCTACCCCTTCGTCTTCCTCTTCGCTACCCTTTCCTTTCCCCTGCTGTTATCCTTTCCTCCAGTATCCATTCCTTCCCCCTTCCCTTTTTTCTACATTTTATTACTGTTCCTTTCTTCCCCCGCCCCTTTCCTCCCTTCTTCCCTATTCTCTCTACTCCTTTCTTTCCTCCCCCTTTCCCCCCTTTCCCCCCTTTCTCCCCGTTGCATTGTTCCTCTCTTCTCTTTCCTCCTCCCTTCACCCCCCTCTACCGTTCTCCCCCTCTTCCTTCCTCTCTCTATTACCTCATCCCCCCTTTCACCCCCTCCCCCCTTTTTCTGTTTCTCATGAAGACAGGAAGCTGGAAGAAAAATAAGGGGACAGAAATTCGGATAATGGAGAGTTACGGGTCGGTGTACGATCGAAGGTACAAGGGAAGAAAATGGTAGATGACGCGACGAAGTAGAAAAAGACATGCAAGCAAGCGCACACACGCACACTCACTCCCATACTCACACTCACACTCACACACTCAAACTCGCACTCGCACTCGCACTCGAACTCGAACTCACACTCACACTCACACTCACACTCACACTCACACTCACACTCACACTCACACTCACACTCACACTCACACACACACACACACACACACACACACACACACACACACACACACACACACACACACACACACACACACACACACACACACACACACACACACACACTATATATATATATATATATATATATATATATATAGAGAGAGAGAGAGAGAGAGAGAGAGAGAGAGAGAGAGAGAGAGAGAGAGAGAGAGAGAGAGAGAGAGAGAGAGAGGGGTGGTATAGATTGATAGATAGGTAGATAAATTTGCAGATAAGAGTATAGATATAAGAAAATAAGAGAAGAGGGGAAGTAAAGGGACAGATGCCATTTTAACCCTTACAAACGAGGTCAGGTCACGGTCCTTCGACTCCCCCCCCACCAGTCTCCCCCCATTCACCCGCCCCCACCCCTTCTGCCTCGGTCCCTCTCCTTCGTCCATTTAACTGCGGGAGCTTACGACTCTCCCTCAAATGTTCCAGGAATAAAACACTAAATTGTCCGATAATGTTTACCGTCGCGTTCTTAATTCCGGAAGGGAGATTCGCGGGTGGTGGGGGGGGGGGGGGGAGGTACTAGCGGGAGGTAGGGGTAGGTAGGCGAGGTGGATGGGGAGGGGGAAGTGGTGGGGGAGGGGAGGCTTGTTTGTAAGTCTGCACAACGTTGTGAAGGAAATGCTACTGACAGAAGGTACATGTCAAATTCCAATTCGTAAACTGGATATATGTCTGTATGTTTACATGTATAGAATATATACATATAGAAACAGTTTGTGTTTTTATTTATGTATGTCTGTGATGAGCGCGTGTATGTTTGTGTCTGTGTATACAGTCCTTTCCCAAGACGAGCCAGAGCCGGTCGCCCACGTGACCAGCGCGCAGGAGAAGTCACCTGGCCTCTCCACGCGGTCGCCTCGTGCACCGCCGCCGCCCTCATTACCTCATACACCACCCTTTGTTTACTTTCCTCATGTTTTTCCCTCGTGTTCTTTTAGTTTGTATTGTGCCTCGCCTGTCTGCCCTGCCCTTGGTCTTCCATGATAGTTTTTTTCTCTTTCATTCTGATCTGCATGTGCTCCTTTGTGCTGCTGTCTCTGGCGCTCTCGTTTTCTTGCTATTCTTATTCTCAGCATCACGCAACGCCATATTTAGCGATTTGAATCGAAGAGAATAATAACAATGATGGTAGTGACTGTTGTTGTTATTGCTCTTGTTGCTGTATCCATGTACCGGCAACGGAGATCGGTTCTTTCTTGCCGTTTAGGGATTATTTTCCCTTTCAAGCGACCTTTAAATCATGACGTCGATGGCGTCTGTAAGGAGAGACGGAAGGATGCTGGTTTAATCCCGTCTCCCTCCTCTCCCCTTTCTTCTACCTCTCATTTCTCTTCTCCTCTTCCCTCCCCACCTTCTCCTCTCGTCTCTTCTCTTCTCTCTTCTCTTCTGTTCTTTTATCTATTCTTCTCTTCTCCTCTTCTTATCTAATCTATTCCCCCCTCCTCTCCTTCCTTCGTTTCCCCAACCTTTACCTGCTCTTCCTTTTGCCATTCCCACCACCTGCTCGCTTTATCCCTACCTCTTCTCCCTCCCCTACTCCCACGCCCACCCTCCCCCCACCCCCTCCGGCAGGCGAGATCCTGCGTCTGGCAGACTGATTCAACCTGGGACTGTATACCTTGAGGGAGAACCTGTCCTTCCCCCGCCGTGAGTCACCCGCTGACCTGCCGGGTGCCGCGCCTGCGTGCTGGCTCGCCCTTCGTGACACAAGATGCGGAGGGAAACGGGGGAGCATGGAGTGAAAAAAGGCATGGGAGGGGAAGGGAAGGAAACTAGGCGGAGGATAGATATATCAGCGACTGAGAGAGAGAGAAAAGGAGGGAGGGAGGAAGAGAGGAAGAGATACAGACAGACAGGCACACATGCAGACAGACAGACAGGAACTAACAAAGGGAGAAGGGGATGAGACCGACAGAAATTGGGAACGGGGACGGGGGGGGGGGGGGGGGGGGGGGGGCGAATCAGGGCGAAGGATGGGTCGCGGAATTCCCGTGATTTAAAACTATTTCGTGATAACCTGTGATAAGGCAGCAGGACTTTGCTTACCCTCCCCCCCAACCCCGCATCCCCCCACCGGCACGCACCGTCGCGCGCCTGATAGTGAGGAAAGACAGGCAGTGGAGAAAAGTTGTATCCGTTCATTTTATATATTGATTGATTAATGGTAATTGGAAGTGATTGCTATGAGCGCTGATTCTCTCTTCTCCCTCTCTCCTTCCGTCTCTCCCTCTCACCTTTCGCCATCATACTTCTTTGTGTTTCCTTCCTCCATTATCATATCATCTCTGTTCTTTTCCCCGTGCCTTCCTCCCTTTCTCTTCCCATTATCTCTTTCCATTCCTCCTCCTCTCTTCTCCTTCTCCTCCTCTCTACCTCTTCTCCTCTTTCCCTCTCTTCTCACTCTCCCTTCCCCTTCTTCTCCCTTGCCCTCCTCCCCCTTGCCCTCCTCCCCCTCCCTCGCGCGTGTCTGTATCCGGACAGGCGTGATGGAGGCGCCCGGATAATTGGCCGGTTAGCGGTACACTGAAGAAGGGGGGAAGGGGGGAAGGGGGGAAGGGGGGGGGGAGAAAACGCCCCTCCCTCCTTCCCCCTCCACCTCCCTCTCCCCTCCCTCTCCCTCTCCCTCTCCCTCTCCCACTCCCTTCCACCTCGTTTGTTTGTTTAATGTTGTTTATAGTCTGTGTGATTTTTTTTTTTTTTTTTTTTTTTTTTTATATCATGTTCAGAACGTTCTCTGCCGATGTAGTTGGTTTGATTGTTTTTTAATCGTTGTATTTTTTAGTGCTCTTGCGCATGTGATTATCGTTTTAATGGATTTTTTAAATGATGATTGTGATAGGATGGCTGTTGTTGTTACAATTATATCAGGGATAAGGATTGTTATTATTATTATTGTTATTATTGTTGTTATTATTATAATTATTATTATTATTATTATTATTATTATTATTATTATTATTATTATTAACCATCGTTATTATTATCATTATTACTATAATTATTAATATTGTTATTACAGTTACTATTGATTCTATTACTGCTAATACTACTACCTTTGTTCTTATAATAGTTATTGTCGTTGTTGCTGGTAAACGACTTTTTTACTTCCCAGTTTATGTGCTTAGATATGATTTTATCTGTGCAATATTGATCTGCAAGGGGGGGTAATTATTTTAAGAAAATGACTCGCTGTCATCCTAGTGATCCGTTAGTCGGTAGTCGTTTTTCTCTCGTGTCTTCTCTGTTTCTCTCTTTCTGTTTCTCTCTTTCTGTTTCTCTCTTTCTGTTTCTCTATCTATCTCTATCTATCTATATCTATCTCTATATATCTATATCTATCTCTATATATCTCTATCTGTCTATCTATCTGTCTATCTATCTATCTATCTATCTATCTATCTATCTATCTCTCTCTATCTCTCTCTCTCTATCTCTCTCTATCTCTATCTATCTCTATCTATCTCTATCTATCTCTATCTCTATCTCTATCTCTATTTCTCTCTCTCTCTCTCTCTCTCTCTCTCTCTCTCTCTCTCTCTTTCTCTCTCTCTTTCTCTCTCTCTCTGTTTTGGGCGTTTGTTTAATATATTATTTTCTTATATATTTGAAGCTCTGTCCGGGGAGCAGTGAAAGACTGAGAAACCAAGGAATTCTTTTCTCTCCCATGCCTTTCTCCTTTCGCTTTTTCTATCCTCTCTCTTACCGCATTTTTCCTCGATCCAATCTCTTTACTCCACTCTTCTTTCTCTGTCTTATCTCCTTACCCCTCTCTTCTCTCTTTTCTTTGTTACCCTCCCTCTCTCCTCTCCTTTCCTCTCACTCTCTCCTCTGTTCTTTCCTCCCTCTTCTCTCTTTTCTCTTCTTCTTTCTTCCCGACTCTCCTCTCTCTTCTTCCTTATCTCCTGTCTCGCCTGTCTCTCTTCGCCATTTTTCCTACCCTCTCTTATGCTTTTGGTTCTTGTGGCGTGAGGGATGTCTCTCACGCGAGATCTTGCAGGGGGGAAGTAGCCCTTTAATGCTTTACAATTATCCCTGGGCCGCAATTGATGTAAAATCCGTGTGTTTGTGTCTGCCTGTTTGTCTGCGTGCCTTTTTCGTGTGTATATGTGAGTGTATACATTGCGTGTGTGTTTACGGCGTTTCTGGAGTCTATAGCCTATTCGTATTGGGTAAAATTGGTCACTGGTCCTCTCTACTTTCCACTCCTTAGCATCTACCACACCACACAGAGGACTGCACAGAAACGGGTTTCTTTCCAGCACAGTTTCAGTTTTGAATCTGGGCTTTTTTTTTTTTTTTCTTGTCTCTCTTTTTTTTCGGCCATTAACATTTACCCCTTTTTTTAACGGAGGCAAAGGTTACCCCGTTCTGAATCCTGCACTGACCAGTTATTTCCACATTTTTAGGTCGGGAGAAATTCTTTTATTTACACAAGCGTCTTCGAATGCGCATGATGATGACTCCCTCGTTTTCCATTAAAAAGAAAAAAGAAAAATTGTTGTATTTTTACCTGTAATTGAAAAGCAGTTTTCTGGTCTATTAGATTTTTTATTTTCTGCGGGAGTGAAAAGATGGATAGATGGGAAGGTAGGGAGGAGAATAGAAAGAGAAGAGAGGAAAAGAGAAGGGAGAAAAAAAAGAGAGAGGGAGAGGCAAGGGGAGAGGGTGTGCGAGGAAGGAAAAGGAAAGGAAGGAGAGAAGAGAGAAAAGGGTTTTGGAGAGGAGGAGGAGGAAATGGAAGGAAGGCAGAAGGGAGTGTAGGGGAGGATGTAAGGGAGGGTGAGGGGCGAGGGAAACGAGAGGTTGTGAATTCTTCGAGTTCTTTGGATTTTCCTTGTGTCTTCGAGGATTTTCTTTGCGGTTGACTTTGAGGGCATTTATTTCACTTAACGGATATTCGGATTAGGTTTGCATTGCGGTTTCGTGACCCCTCCTCTTTCTCTCTCTCTCTCTCTCTCTCTCTCTCTCTCTCTCTCTCTCTCTCTCTCTCTCTCTCTCTCTCTCTCTCTCTCTCTCTCTCTCTCTCTCTCTCTCTCTCTCTCTCTTTCTCTTTTATGTGTGCGTGTGCGATATAGTCTGTGGTTATGTTAGAGAAAGGGAGAGGATGAGGGATAAGGAAAATCGAGAGAAAAGTGCAGTCATTGCGCTTTTAATTTCTCGCATGTATGTATTTATGTACGCATACGCTTGAACTATTCGCACATATTCATGAAGGCAAGGGAGTAGGGGGATCAGGAAGGGGGGTGGGGGCTCAGGTGTGCGTGTGAGCAGCACCAATACCATGATGGACGAGAAGCTTACAAGAGGGATGAGGACACTCCCCCTTCTCTTACTCCGCCTCCTCCAGCGCCCTCCCCCCCCCCGCTCCCCTCTCTCACATCCCCTCCCCTCCCCTCCCCTCCCCTCCCCTCCCCTCCCCTCCCCTCCCCTCCCTCGCTTCTTGCCCCTTCCCCGCCCTCATTTCTCCTTCTCTTATTTTCTTTGGGTTCCCCTTTACGAAATAGAACACTTTCTTGTATTGTTTTTTTTTTTCTCTCTCTCTCTTTTTTTAAGTACCAAAGAAGACTAGGGAGGGAAAGGGAGAAGAGGATTGGAAAGATTAAAGGTACGGAGGGAGACTGATAAATAAATAGAAAGAGAAGGGCAGAGCGGGGAGGGAAGGGAAGACATATAGAGAGAGATAGAGATAGAGATAGAGGGAGAGAGAGGGAGAGAGAGGGACAGACGGACAGACGGATAGACAGACAGAGACCAACCTTGGCAGACTGAGCTCGAACGACTTCCCCGGGTCGTGCGGGCGAGGCGGCGGTGTCGGGAGCGTAAAGTTCTGGAAGCTGTTCATGACAGGATGTTGTACACGCCTTGTGGTCTCGCTGATGGATGCGGCGGCGGTGCTGGATCGCCGTGCTGTCTCTCCTTCTCTCCCTTCTCTCTTCTCCCTTCTCTCTTCTCCCTTCTCTCTTCTCTCTTCTCTCTTCTTTCTCCTATCTTCTCTCTTCTTTCTCCTCTCTTCTCTCTCCTCTCTTCTCTCTTCTTTCTCATCTCTTCTCTCTTCTCTCTTCTCTTTTCTCTTTTCTCTCTCCTCTCTCCTCTCTGTTCCTTACTCTTTCTGTTTGCCTATTTTTTTCCACTTTTGTTTACGGCTTGTCTTCTGTCCCAGATTTTATTATTGCCGTTGTTTGTCTATAGCTCTTTTTTTTATTCTCTCCCTTATGTCTTTAGTTCCACGCTTGTTTACATCTATCTTTACACACTTTCGTTTTATGCGCCCTTTGCCTTCTCACCTCTTTTCTTTTCATCGTTCTTCATATTTTTTTCGTTTTCAGTTATTTTAAGTCTCTGTTCTCTTTTTCGTTTCACTATTGTCTTTGCTTCCTTCTCTCTCGGTTCTTTCGCTCTTTCCTTCTCGTGTATCTTTACTGTGTGCACTGCTGTGATTCTCTCCCTCTTCCTTTGCAAATTACAAGAGCCGAGAAAGGGGAATAATACCTGTTTGTGCAGGTAAATTATAGGGGTTAACGAGTGTGTGAGGAGAGGGCAATGTTTTTGAAGACGCTGGAGTGAAATGTTATAGGAGAGGCAAGGCAGAGTTTTCATTGATTTTGTTTATTCTTGTTTCTTGATTCGTTTTTTTAGTTTTTTTAGTTTTTTTATTATTGTCTATATTATCACTTTTATTATTTTATTTTCTCCGGTCGTGCATTTTTGTTATTACGCTTTTGGCAGCAGCTCGAGAAGAGGAGGAATGGAAAGGGAGGAATAAGTGCCAAGCAGATAGACAAATGATGGTGGGTAGTACAAGACACGTCAGGGATGTTGAACGCTTTGCCAGACACAGTCAATAGCAAAATAGGACGTGGGCGGACTGCCTTCGTATGCTAAGAGAGGGGATAAGGAAACGGAGGGAGGGAGGGAAGGATGCATGGAAGACGCAATGATAGATAAATAGTTGTAGAAGGGAAATCCAGAAAGACTTAAGAGAAGGAGGAGTAGATGAAGGAGTAGGAGGAGAAGAAGAAGGGAAAGAAGAAGAAGAATGAAGAAAAAGAAGAACAAAAGAAGATGAAGAAGCGCACGACGACAGTAGGCAGAAGGAATGAAACAGAACTTGCAAGAAAAGATCACTGCACACACGCCTTAAAATAGCACGGTGTTACGTGAACGATAATCCGACCGGCGTTTAGAAACCTAAAAAATTCCCAAGGCCTTTAGCGAAGTCGTGAGTGCGCGCAGGCAGGCAGGAGGAGGTAGTAGAGTTAGTGATTGTGCATGTTAATGACGATAATGATGTGGCAGCGTCATGGGAATCCTGTTTTTGAGGGGGGTGGGAGGGAAGGTGGGGGAAGGGGAGGAGAGGAGAGGAGAGGAGACGGGAGTGGGAGGGGGTGGGTCATGAAAGTGGGGGGATGGGGTTCTGGGTAACTGGGGGGGGGGGGGTGATAGAGCACATGGCTGCAGCGTTGGCGAGAGAGGGTGGGGATGAGGGAGAAGGGGGGAGGGAGGGGAACGATAGGGGAAGGGGAAAGGCATTGTAGTAGAGAGAATGTATTTATTATTCACATATATATTTTCCCCTTTTTTTTCTCACATCCCCCTTGCCTGTTCTTCTACATGTCACGGTGATCAGCTGATCCTGGGTAGATAGGAGTTGGTGAGGGAAGGGAGTGAGGGGGGACGAAGGGGAAGAAGGGGGGAGTGAGGGATATAGCACGCCATCTTTAAAGGGAAGGAAGGTAAAAAAAGAAGAAAGGGAGATTAATTATTTGGTCCGTCCTCTCTTCTCCCCACCTCGCCCTCTTGTTTGTCCTCTCATTACTTCTCTTTAGTAGGGAGAAGGGGGCAAGGTAGTCACGTGACACCCCCCCCCTCCCGCCTCCTCACGTGGCAGACCTCTGTTGCTGGGGGGTCAGTGACGTGGCGTGACCGAGCGTGACATGGAAGGCGTATATTGATCTGTACAGACGCTTGTAGTGTCGATACGCCCCTCCCCTTTTTTCACCGTCCACCTATGCCCCCCTGCCCCCTTTGCCCCCTTGTCCATACCGTCTCCTCTTCCCCTTCCTTCTCCTTATCATTCTGCTCTACCTTTTTCTATCTCCTCCTCCTCCTTTTTATCCATTTTCCCATCTCTTTCTCCTTCTGTTCTCTCCTTTTCACCTTCCCCTTCCCCTTCTCTTTCCTCTTCCTCGCCCCCTCACCTTTCTCCTTCCCATCCGCTATTGCCTTCTTCTCATCCCTTCTTTCCCTTTAACCCCCCCCTTCCCCCCGTCCCCACCCCCATCTCCTACCCCCCTATCTCCCATCCCCCACCCCTACCCCCCACTCCAGACAAGGCACTGAAGGGGGAGGGGGGGGGGCGAAGTAAGGACGGTGGAGCTCCCTTGTAATTGTGAGCGCTTTGTTTTTGTTCGCCAAGTGCAGAGCTTCCCTTGTGGTTTGGGCGCTATGGATGTTGATGTTTTTGTTTGTTATTGTTTTTAATTCCTTGAATGATGCCTCGGGTTTGCTCTTATTTTGCGTTTTGTTTTGTTTTGGGGATGATTCGGTTGGGTGCCGTAACGATTATGGGGGCAGTGTTAATCATGATGATACAGATGATTATATTTTTCCTGTTCTTTTTATTTGCATCATCGTCATCATTATCACCACCATCATTATCTTCACATGACCTTCAATATGGATTGCTAAGTCTTATCAGTTATCAATACTGCGAATAGTGATACCGATTATTTTTATTGGTGATTGTTTTGTTCGTTATCATCACCACCACAGTCACTTTCGATTTTTATTAATATTATTGATATTATTATTAATATTAATATCATTATTATTAGTAGTATTAATACTAATATTAATATGAATATTAATGTTATTGTTATTATTTTTTATCAGTATTATTATTATTAGTAGTAGTAGTATTTTTATTATTACCACTACTACAACTACTATTATTATTATTGTTGTTTTTGTTTTAGTATTATTATCCATAATAAAATCCAGGAAGGTAATAATAATAAGATTAAAAACATTGAATTCGATGAGCTACTGGCACGAAGACGCTCCTTCACTGGCAAATACTGCCATGCACGGAGGGCCTGCAGGTACCAGGGGGAAAGAGAGGAAGAGGAAGCCCTTGGATGTCAGGATGTCAAGCACAACTCTCGGGCTAAGCTGACAGCAGGGAGAGCGCCACCTGGAGATTTTGCACAGAAGCCATAGAGACGAAGGGAGGAATAAGGTGGAGATAACACGCAGCGATTCTGTTTCATGATTCGGCAGTCTGGGGCGTGGGCAAGCTTGGTGGCGTAGGAATCAAGGGCGACTCGGGATTTTCGGTGTTGTTAGGGCAGAGGGATCCGTATATTCTGATTGCAGTTCTCGTGTTGGTGGGATTCGTTTCACGCGATGATTACGGGAGTATAACCATATTTTGCACACATTTAAAGTTGTACGTGTTTTTGGGGTAAATGTCAGATGTGAAAAGTAGGTTGTGTTTAGTTATTTACTTTCTTTTTATTATTATTGATTTGTGTGTGTATGTATGTCTGTGTGCCTATTTGCATGTATCCAGTTTATGTGCGTGTGCATGTATAAGAACAAAGTAGACACGGAGGGAGAAGGAATGAACTCCAGATTTTCCAAGGCAATTCCATATTTTTTTCGCAAAGAAAAAAAATGATCCCAAAATGTGTTGCCGGATTCCGTGGCCTCCTTCGTGCCTTCCGCAATCATCACAGCATTCAGGACTCCCACTTTTTATATATTTATAGCTCCTCAAAGACCACCTTGGTTGTCACGGAGAAAGACGAATGCACTGGTCCTTTCTTTAGCTAACACGCTCGACGTGCGCAAACACGCACGCAAGCACGGACAAGCACGCCTAAACACGTACACACATTCTCAAATACGCATATCCACACATAAACATATCCATATACGCATATCCACACATACACATCCATATACGCATATCCACACATACACATCCATATACGCATATCCACACATACATATCCATTTACACATATCCACACATACACATCCATATACGCATATCCACACAGACACATATCCATATACGCAAATCCACACATAAATATCCATATACGCATATCCACACATACATATCCATTTACGCATATCCACACATACACATCCATATACGCATATCCACACAGACACATATCCATATACGCAAATCCACACATATATATCCATATACGCATATCCACACATATGCATATCCACACATACGCATAACCATATACGCATATCCACACATACACATACATGCTTTACAAACATTACATATATTCATGAAAACGAAAGCCAGGGGCATGAGAGAGAAGACGCATTTTCTTTTTAATTCATTATATTTCGAAATGTTTATTGGACTTCGTGATATTGTTTTGGTAGATTTCAGTGCCCATTTGTTTATTTTTCTGGGCACGAAGGCATGAGTGTGTAATTATGGAGAAATTTCATAATTATCCTTTGTCATTTTTATAAGGTAATTATTTTCGTTAGCTATGACTCAAAAATAGATAAATAGAAAAGTAAACATGTATATAAGGTTTATTATTTATAATGTAAACATGATTATCTGGCATACGTTGAGTCGCGTGTGTGGCACTGATGTCTGCATGCAATGGAAGTGAGCAATGAGCAGGCCTTTGTCGCGTCGGGTTTTTCCCCTTCCTCTCTCCTTTCTCCTTTCCCTTTCTTTCTTCGTTTCTCTTCCTCTCTCACGTCTTTCTTTTGTGCGTGTTTACCCCCCCCCCCCTCATTTCTATACTTTGGCTACTCTCGTTTTCGGTCTTTCGTTTTTTACCTCTCGCTTCTCCCTTTCTCAG
>NC_061859.1:7587397-7607397 GCF_019202785.1 Penaeus chinensis
CCGACCTCTCACGGAAGACATGGTGGTATACGCGGCCTATGACGTGGTCGCACTTGTGCCCACTGTCTATGATGCCATGAAGAAGTGAGTCCCCCCCCCCTCTCTCCCCCTCTCTCTCTCTCTCTCTCTCTCTCTCTCTCTCTCTCTCTCTCTCTCTCTCTCTCTCTCTCTCTCTCTCTCTCTCTCTCTCTCTCTCTCTCTCTCTCTCCCTCTCTCTCCCTCTCCCTCTCCCTCTCCCTCTCCCTCTCCCTCTCCCTCTCCCTCTCCCTCTCCCTCTCCCTCTCCTCTCTCTCTCTCTCTCTCTCTCTCTCTCTCTCTCTCTCTCTCTCTCTCTCTCTCCCCCGCTCCCCCTCCCTCTCCCTCTCCCTCCCTCTCCCTCCCTCTCCCTCCCTCTCCCTCTCCCTCTCCCTCTCCCTCTCCCTATATCAATATATATATATATGTATGTATGTATGTATGTGTGTATATATATATAAATTTTTTTTTGTTATTCTACATGAAATAACCGTGTTTTTCACAGAAACTATACTTAAAGATGATTGTCAATGTCCCCAAGATATACTTGCCTTTTACTAAAATACTCTATCATCAGGCAGCTGGACCCTGCCCTCATGCCTCTGTTTGAGGAGCTGTGCCAGGAGCAGGTTGAAGCCATGATCCAGCCAGAAGAGGTCAAACAGAAGAAGAAGCAGCGCAAAATAGAAACCGAGGTAGCAGAACTCAAGACAAAGCTTGCGACAACCCAAGCCAGAGCCATCGTCCTTTCAAACAGAGAGATCAGATTGCTTAGGTAAGATTAAAGAGGATTTTGAGTGGAACTAGTCTTTAGGTTTAATGTACAAACACTTATATTGTTGATATTTTTTTAAGCTGACATTTTCAGTGTTGTAAATATTGTCATAGAAGGGAGGAGAATGTGAATGGTCTGACTGATCTGCATGAAAAGTGTTCTGACATTGATCATGTTCATAATTTCAGATACCTAGAATTAAGTGATGAAGAACGAGAAAAACTGGAAGGGTCCTACAAAGTCGCTAAAAAGTTAGAACGTTTACAGAGCAAGAAAGAAAGGTTAGTAAGCTAAATAATTAATTTTAATTCTGGTTAAATTATGTTGAAGAAATTACACTGGATATGGCCTAGGGTATTTATTTCCTTTTGCATGTTCAAATTTGTGTGATACTTTTCATGCTAAGTAGATTCCTTTTATACCCGCTCTTCATTTCCTACCTTTAAAATAAAGGAAAAAAAATAGAATTTGGAATTGAGCTCCAGGATCTTTAGGAAATGAAGACTAGTTAGTGTTATTTCCAGCCATAACTAATTTCTATAGTAATTTCCATAGTAAGTCTGGTCCATGATATGGACCAGACTGATTGGTCTGTCCCTCTTGTGTTTATATACAAATATATATTATTTTTTTTTATGTTTAGCAAATGTTAATTATATATCACTTTCATCCACCAAACTTCAAAATCTGTTAACAAACTCACGAATATATTATATACAGACATAATTCATACCCAAATGACAGTCTCTTATTCAATTATTCTTTATCTTGTAGAGATGAATCTCCTGACAAGAATGATGATGATGATGACAACAGTGATGATGATGACGATGACGAACGAGATGGGGTTGAAGAAGGTGAATATCCAAGTCTGAGTAGTGTTGGCAGTGGGGGCTCTGGGGGCTCAGGTGGAGGACTATTGTCTCCTAGGTGCGATGGGGAGGCAGATGCAGATGGATATGGAGGTTCACCATCACTTACCACAAGCATGAACATGGTAGAACAAGTATTGAGCAATGGTACTATGGATCGGCTGGAGAAGATTGATCGTTTGGAGGCCATTTTAGCAGCAGCTACACAGTTATCTGGAGGTTCATCTCCTGCAGGCACCACCACCAGCAGCCCAGCTGCTCAGTGCTGCTGCCACTGCCACAGCTACTCCCAAGGAGCACCACTCTCTCCACAGACCTCCCCACCTCCCTCCCTGAACAGTGTGCCCTCTTCATCAGCGCCCACAAGTAAAGCTGATGCTGAGTGCCAGACTCTCAGTACAGGCGACATTGTGATCACCAAAGTGTTCTTCCCAGATAGTCCTGATAATGTCAAGGACAAGAAATGATATGTACAGCATGTATATAGTTTTGTATATTTTTAATTATTCTTGAAAATGTGGTCAAGGCCACAGTGTGATAGTTAGGTGGTGTCAGAACATGACACCAGTGATAGAGGGCCTCTGGGCTCAAGCAGCTAGCTAGGGTAACTCACCTGCCTCAGGTATTTAGCATAAGACTGACATCCCTTGTATTTACTTGGGAGAATGCGTCTTATCAAAAAATGCCTCAATCTGGTAATGTATCCTACCCACCAGACATGCTGGTGCAAGACTAACTCAAGCTTTAATACCCAACACAAGTGAAACTACCAAAGTCTTTTATCATTTTTCCAGGTACTTATTTTGCCAGACAATTATTCTTTTTATTCTATTGTTATTAGACAATATAAATTCAGCTTACTTCTATGCTGAAGTATTGCTAGAGTTGGGATGCTTTTAGGGTTGGGAACATATCGTTAAATGCCTTCTTAGGTACATTAGGTTTTATTTTAACTTAACTTACTCAGTGGTATTTCTGGTGAAATATATCATTGAGCGCAGCAGGTGAGGCCAGGTAAGACCCAGACTTACCTGAGGAACCCATGAGGAGCCTTCACTGCTCACAATAAATCCCTGTTGAGCAATGTGTTTTTTCTTTTTTCCTATTTGAATATGATTTTGAAAGAATAAAAGCATAAATATGAAAAAAATAAAATGTGTAAGGGTAAATGTTTCCTTATTACAAAAGGCTTCTAATGTGATATACTCTCATAAAATACAAATGAAGGGCAGTGCTCATGTGGGCACAAGTGTATTGTGAAATCAGAAACCAGATGGTCTTCTAGTGTTCCCAGAATGAGCAATTCCCAGGAGATTTGGCTTTGGCCATTACTGGGAACAGACCCTTTGCTTTGGATCCACACAGATGAATGGCACAGCTGAGGTTGGACTTGGGGCATTTTACCTAACAGTCACAGTATTTTTTATGCCATGTCCTTCACTTTGTAATTTCTAATGTAATCCTTGCCTGTGTTTGCAGTGTGGTATTAATGCTTCCTCTATATGAATGCCATTTATGTGGACTATGCCTTAGGCCCCATCCACACAATCGAGCCTTGCTCAGACAAAGCATAGGATTTCATTACCCATGACTGAGTGAAATCATCAGATAAGGCCATCTGCCTGATAGTTTGACCATATGTTGCTCGGCATGGATGGACGAACCTCAGAGCCCAGTGTGTATGATGATGACACATGCTTTGCTTGGTAAATGGATAAAATCCACTAGGCACTGTTTGATTGTGTAGACAGAGCCTTTCAGATGACATCTAAATTTCACTACAACACATTCATTACCAACTGTTGCATTACACATCTACAAAGGAACAATGAAATTAGACACATACTGGGTATCACATATATTTGGTAAATTAATCAGCAATGCATTTTCCTGTTACAAGGACCAACCACATCACTACATCGGGAAAGATGCATGTAAAAGTGAAGCTAAGTATTTTTTTTTTTTTTTTTTTGAGACAACAAAAATGAGCAGAGAAAAAACAATTAAAAGTATATTTACAGTCAGTCATACATTTGGGTTATTTACATACAAATCTAAAACACTTCTCAGGTGGGTCAAAGAGGAAGGGAATGGATGTCAGATTATATAGGAAGACAAGGTTACACTGTGAGGTATGCAGAATCTTAATGCTATCCCTTGGATAAGGTTTCATAGTAGTTCTCTGAAGTTGACTAACATCTTACAAAACTAATACGATCTCTCAAAGAGTTCCTACAACAGGATATTTTTCTCTGGATTAAAACTCTTAACCACATAGTGCCATAAATCTTTGTAAATGTTCAACAAGTAGACTTCTCCCAATCAGATTTTCCTTTGCCATATCTGAAAGTTTATTAAATTTATGGAAGAAATAATGTTATCATGCTGAGATTCCTTAAACTATTCACTTTTCATTATGATAAAAAAGCCGATGCATTCTGTCATTCTAATCTGGTCTATTAATATTCAAGGGAAGAAAAAAGCAAAACTCTAGCTTGCTCTGTCTCCCAGGAGAATGGGCAGCTCTCAACAGATCTATCACAGAGTAAACATGTTTCAGACCGTCACCTCTGTGCAATATCAGTTTTCTTCAGGTCCCATAGGTGGCTGTCTTGAACAAGTTTGACTGCTGTAATTTTTACCTTATCATCATTAACGTGTGTTCATTCTCTCACTCTATATCCTTGCTATTCCACATTTTTTTCATTCTTTATTTTAAAAATGACATATCAATAATAAATAACTTATAATGAGAGAGAAGAAGTTGGAATCATGACTCGCATATAACCAAGGAGACTGGGATGAGAGAGAATAAAAACAAAGTAAAAACAAGAAATAAAGGAATGACTGGTAAACTTCCTTATTAGGGAAGATTATATAGGAGAGAAAGTTGACACCAGATGCATATCCTTTAAAGTATATGGTGGCAGGGATCCTGAATGTTTACATTTCTATGGGATTTGACATGTATTAGTTGTATTGAAGCTGAAAAAGCCAACAACTGATATATAATTTACAACCCAACTAGAGCCATTTTTTAATTACCCTCCACACTGACAAAAGCCATCCCACTTTCTTCCTTATGCTTGCTGATAAATAAAAAACTTGAGCTGACCTAAAATTATATAAATATGACTATAAATTCATAATAGCAAATTTTCTGATCATAGGACAGTAACCCTGCCTTCAGTCTCTCTTGTATTCTATATTTCCCAGATTAATGGAAATTTGTCCAAGGAAGGTTAATAATTAGTTTGGTAGCTTCACACTTTAAAAAAATAACAACCCTTTTGTTGGTAATGTGTTAAGAATACATATAAAATTTAAAGGATAAACAAATATGAACAATTTGAAAGGTCAAGTGAGATACACATATAATATCTATCAACATTAAATGCATAATTAGGCACCATTAATAAGGCTACATGTTGGCAGACATCATTAGAGTTGGACATAATCTGCTTTATCAAAGATTTTCGATCATTATATAGTACCATCAGAGGGGAATTTCTTGTATCATATATACCAGAATATATACATTATGTATGCAAGTATATTTATATACATATGTGTGTATGTGATTATGTATACTATATACACACAAACACACATATATTTATATATGTAATTTTTTTTTATTTCACTTTAGTGTAAAGGTTTACAATTCTGACCAAATACACATGAACACCAGTATATCCCTGCAATTCTAAACACTTTCATTGCAAAAAACTTTGTGCACTAAAAGCAAATATTCTAACAGCAAAGTACTTCATGCCTTATATGATGAGTTTAAAAAAATAATAAAACAGAATGAAAGAAATCTAAAATGGGAAGATCAACTTTAAATTTGGTTAAAAGACATCCTACAAATTATTCCAAGAAGCCTTTGCCAACTCAAAATATACTTCATTTCTAGTCCAAACAAACATTTTCCCGGCATTTCACAGCATAACCACTATTATTTACGAAATATATGAAAAATAAAAAAAGAAATGGCAATTCCATTAGGCTTTCATGATCTTTGTATCATTTGCACCACATCACCTCTTTACCAATAATAATAACAAAATTATAGTGAGAAATGATAAGCAAGGTTAAGCCTTTTAAGGTCTCTTCCAAAAGTCTGTAACTTTCACATAAGTTCATCACTTCATAACAACTTTTTAAAGGTAAGTGCAGACCAACTTACAGTTCTGATTGTCTATGACTTTGAGCATAGGAAATGTTAAAATAAGATCTGCAACTGACACCTTCCCTTAGTCTTCACATTGCAACTGTCCATACAATACATCTCAACTATCTAACCTATGTGAATACTTAATTAGCAAGCAACAGCCTCTGTATATATTAAGCAATATATTTTTTATCTTACTAGTCTCACCATAACATTCTACTGAGAAAGCTTGGCATATCTAACTATTATTATGCAATGCCTGAATTAAAATTTATTCTTCACAATTATGACAAATCTTTCATGACAGAACATTGACATTCACATTGGGATCCAGAAAAATGATCAATGGAAGGCTTAAATAATGTGCATAGTATAATAAAGCTTTAGCATACAAAAAATTATACATATCAGTTCTTGTAACTATGACCTTTTATAGAATCTCAAAATAATAATGATTCTTTTCTTCACACTTCATACAATATTCCATATAAAATTTTAACAAGCATAAACATTAGCAACTTAACTACAGAAGGTGGGTAGTGTATAAATCAGGTGTTGGTCTACCTGTACCTAACCATAGCAGTATCAAATTTATATTGCTAGTACTCTTTGTTACTCTTGATTATTTCAAAGTCTAACATGTTTGCAAAGTACTCTATTCTCAATGTGCAGCTTAAGTCATGATCAGGCTTCCTTCTCTTGCTCATATTCTTTTAAAGTTAATAATGGATAGCAGGAGAACACCATATATAAAAGTTATGAAACTACCCACTTTCACCCAAGTCTATTATATTGGTCATTCACAAAAAAAAAAAAAAAAAAAAAAAAAAAAAAAAAAACAGAATAACCATTTCAGTAACAATACTGTTTCATGGAAGAACTTTTTCTCTATATGACTTCTAATATGCAACAATCAAATTACTTCCACACTCAGGATATTTCATTCTCTTTTCCTTGAAGATTGGTGAAGGAAATTCCAAGCTACACAGTCACATGCACGGCTTCACTCACACAGCTTTGTTTTACCAATGTACAGTTTGGTATGAACACTTATCACTACATATTGTGGTAGGGCCTTTGTGGCAATGACTTAACTTGTATATAAAAACTGGCAAAATCTGCTGCCACTGCCAAACTTGAAGAACCCTAAGGCTAAAATTGTGCTCTTTATGATCTACAGACTTCAAAAAAAAAAAAAAAAAGCTCATTACTTTGAACTTTCTATTCTTTTATGGATTTATGCTTGTCAGCTCATTTCTTCCAAAGAAAATACTAATAATTAATAAAATCATACCATTTCTGCAACTTTCCTGGCATCAAGCCAATACTCATTTTTGCAATGATTAGCTAAGCAGCCATTCCTGCAGTTACACTTAACATACAAGTTTAAATGACCATCAGTATATAAAGATAAGAGAAAAAAAAATAAAAGCTAAAATGATATGGCATTAAGCCAACTTCTATGAGTGTAAGCAGAGTGTCTACCTCCCTCTTCAGACCCAGCCTCCCGTCAGTTTGTGGAAGAGTTCGTCATTCAGGTTCTGGTTTGCATCTTTCGTCCTCATGGAGAGGAAAATGTATCCACCAATGAACTCGTGAACCACCTGAGAAAAAGGAATGGGTGATTATTCCAGTGATGTATGACAATCAATGTTCAGAGAAGTCTTTTCAAACATCAACTCTTGACAAAACCATTAATCACCAATTACTTACTGCTCTTCTCTTGACAAATTCCAGATTCTTTGGCATTCAAATTTTTAGTACTTTAAAATAACGTCCAAATATTTATGGTTTTGGACTTCTACTAAATGAAATACCACAAACAGTTTTAGTCATCACAATAGTCTTTACTTTAAAGATAGTATTCATCTATATAAAAAAAGGCAATATGCATTAACATGGCATTTAAACCTCTAGCTTACCTTGCAATCAGCAGTCAAGCAAGAGAACACCACATTTTCCTCTTCAAACTGGATCATCATGTGTCTTGTCTCCCAGTTGACATTCCAAGCCTGAAAATCAAAGAAATGTAAAAAATCAATATTAGACAGAATGTATAAGCTCTTTAAAACTTAAAGGGCCTTTCACTATTTTTGAGTAGTAACTAATGTTTTTCTGTTTTTTAAGTTATTTTTTCTGGGCGAATATTAGCTTTTTCACTACAGCAGCCCGTGGCATAATATTTGAGCTAAAGAGACAGAGTATAGCTTGTTCTCTTCAATATGAAAGGCAGTGGTTTGGCATACCCATGCCTTTTTTCCAATTTTGACCATGTATTCATGTTCTAGATTCTGAAAGTTAAGCATTTTCATTCCTTAGCCAATGTGTTCCTAAAAAAAATTAGCTATACCCCCTATTCATACCTCAAAAATTGTCCCTGGCATACACAGCCACTGTAAAATTGGGAAACTAGATAATGGCATTTAAAAGTTTGTACTGCAGTACAACTACCCCATTTTGGAGGATAATAGTAAACTATCATATGAGGATATGCACATCCAAAGGTGTTTTAACCCAATGGCGCCGGGTATAGAAAATTAAAAAAAACTTTACGCTCTGGCGAACGGTGGCAGCGCGCCGACTCTGAGCGCGTGAATTCGGTACATCAAGCCGAATCATTGCCTCGGGGCGTTTTGGCGCGGCGTCACTGCGGACAGCCGCACGCCTCACATCGGGCGTATTGTTATGACGGCGATAGCCGTGACCCGTCGCCATTGGGTTAAGTCCAATTGGCCAAAAACATGTTTTTTAAATCTTTTGTTAATCTAAAAGTGCATTAACCCAATTGCCTCGTATTGCAAGAATACATGCCATGCCCAATGTAATACAAGTTTATTTATTGTAATTACACAAAGATGGCTCTACAAGTGTTTAGTCACCAAGGAGTTGGTTATTAGTTCTATGGATCTCACCTCTTTACCCTTTTCCTTAACTTTTGGAAAGGGTCTTTTGGTTTACTTCATTGTCTTAAATGTTATCGAGATTTTAATAACAATTTAATAATCATAACATCAATAACAATAATAACAGTATCAATGTCAACTGTATTAAAAAGAAAAACACATTTTCCCGCCCATTCAAGGAATGGGGAATTTAGGATCGGTCCCTAGGGCTACTGATAAACTCCTTGCCGGCTGAGTATATGTGGAGCCATCTGAATGTAACATTCACAAAAATCTACAGGAGACAGAACATACATCCAGGGTGAATGGGTTAACTCAAACAAATTGATGCTTGTGTTGCAAATAACATAAACTAATGGATTCTTTCACCCAAAGCCACCAGGGATGACATGTATGTAAATGACTACGATGAGTGTCATTTATTAATGGTGTTATACATAGATGGAAAATATGTTCTGGTATCTAATATTGCTGTAAGTAATGATAATAATACTATAATAATTATAAAGTCTACAATAGAAAATAACATGGGCAATTAATCTGTGAACATATCTGGACGTACACACACTATATGCAGGCAAAGTCAGTGAAGATTTCTGAGGATCAGCAGATCCCAAAACTACAATCATTTCCAAATTGCGCAAATTGTCCTTTCAGTTATTTTGGGGGAGTAACAGTCCTTTAACCCAATGACACCAGGGAAAATGAACAGAAAAAGGGGAAAATGCTGTGCCCATTTTCTATATTTTTTGGTGAAATGTCTGCCCATAGATGGCTCTGCTAGTGCTTAGCCACAAAGGAGTCAATTAGTAGAACTTGTGACCATACGTGATTTGAATTGGCGGGAAAAACTCATTTTTTACTAGTGCTATGAATATCGATGGTGTTATTTTTATTATAAACATTATAATTATTATAATGTTTTTTAATATTAGTAACAGCAAAATAAGATAACGTAAAATATTTCGTAAATCAAAGAAAAGGGTGAACGGGCGAGACAGGCAGTACTCGTAACTGGCTCATTGGTGACTTAGTATAAGCATAGCCATCTATATGTTAAAACAAATCAAACAAGTACTAACAGTGGGTATAGCAGGTGTCTACCCGTCGTACCCATCGGCAAGGGGTTAAACAACAGAAATTTACAATGTTCTTACTCTAATACTTCAAGGTTCCTTATTGTACTTAGTTAACAAACACTATTACAAAATGTATATGGCCAAGCAAAGCAACACAGACTGTTTAGCCAGGATTCAAATGGGTTCTTACCTTCATGGTGTTATAACGCCATGTCTTGATGTGGTCACCAGTGTTAGGTTCCATCCTCATTATTCTGTTGAAGGCCACACCTAGCAACTCCTCACGCTGAAATTATAACTTTTATTAGCAATAACAATAATAATACCACTAACAACAATGTAGACAACAAAAAAACAAAACAATTAAAATAGTAGTAGTAGTAACAATAAAAATAAAAATAATTAGCAATAATAATAATAATAATAATAATAATAATAATAATAATAATAATAATAAAAGCAATAATAACAATAATAACAATAATAACAATAATAATAATAATAAAAATAATAATGATGATGTTGATCTTGATAAAAATAACAATAATAACAACAACAACAATAACAATAATAATAATAACAAAAATAATAATGATGTTGATGTTGATCTTGATGATAATGATGATGACCATAATAATAATAATGATGATGATGGGAAGAAGAAAATTAAAGAAAATAATAATAGCAACAAAATCAAATAATCATATTCAATTACACATTAAATGAAGCCAGCATAACAAAATATGAAACTCTAAACAGACCAAACACAAAAGTAAAAACTTTTTTTTCTCTCAAAGACTGACCAAAGGGCCCCAATCAAAATCTGCCCCCTGACCATAATACTAAAAGAGGGAATTCAAAGCTTACCTTGTGTCCCATGTGCTTCACCAAGAACAGTGCAATGCCATACTCGGGCAGAGCTTGCCAAGCCCGGATGTACTGCAGCTTGGCTTCTGTCAGTGGTAGGTCCTTAACATTGGCGTGAGCTTCCAGAATGCGCTGCACTGCCTGTGGTTTAAAAGAATGTGTTAAGCTTAAGGATTTAGAATAGTAAATCTTCCATACATATAATTTATAGAAATATGTCTTTCACAAAATGATACAAGTTCTTGACCAATTAACAGTACAATACATATTAAAGCATGAAAAAAATAGTTATGAATAGTGTATAAACTTATTATACGTTTCCTCCAAAACCAAGCAAATCTGTCCCTGCAAAAAGATAATTTTGCAGCACTTATACCCACTCCAGTGATTTCACACAAAAAACCACACCAATGACAGATCACTCCAAGTCTCTTGCTGAAGCTACCTCATATATGCATTCCTTGTCATAAGTAAATATGTTATACACATAATTTTGGAAATTCTTAATCATATGATATGCTGATGTTCTGATTGTTTAAGGAAACAACATTTTATATTTATCTTCCTCATTTTTTATAACAGGTCTCATACACCTTATCCAAAAAATATTCATATCTATTTTTTGTATTCTTTGCATCAAACATATTATTCCATCAAATGGATCTGGCATAACATTTCAAATCTTCAAGAGCCATCAAATTAACAATTACAAAATACTTTCAGCACTTAACAAAGAGACTTGGAGTGTGATACCCATACACTAAATATCTTCTGTCTTACTCCCAAAGCTTGTGGCACATGTGACTCAGTAAGCATTAAAGGGATAACACTTTCAACACGCTCACAGCTATGCTGAAAGACATCAGGTTCAGATACAAAAGTGCTGGTGAGGTGAGGAGAGGGTGAAAAACTCATAATTTTTACTATTATTTAGATTCCATATGTACAAGAGGAGAGAAGTTAACAAATGAAGGGACACTAAAGCATTAAGCTACTGGTGAAGCTTCAAGGAAACAAAGTTTGTAAGCAAACCAAAGAATAAAAACAAATTGAGGATGAAGAAGAAAAGAATGCAAAAATACATATCCCCCTTTTCATGCTGGATATCCTCCCATTATATATATATATGTTGGTAGACAGTTATCCATCTTAAAGCAGAAATTGGGTGACAAGATGAGGATGTGAGCACACACAACACCAATTTACCATATTGTCAGGTAATGGGCCAGCACACCAGCCCCCCTGTATGGGAGATGACATCACACATTATGTGTGTGGCTGATACAACATGAAATTGTTCTCATACTCTGAACAGCTTGAGAGCATCTCAAGTTGCACTACATTTATTAAGCAAAATCCATTTTGCTACACTTTCACTTCTAGTAAAAAGATAAAGATGGCTATGATAAAGAATATAAACAAAGAGAAAGATAGAAACATAAAAAGAAAATGAGAAACCTGAGTATTTTAAATGAAAAGACAAAGGGGAACCTTCATGAAGGCATAAAACGTACATCTCACCCTTATAAGTTACTCTTATCAAAAAGTAGAAAACAAAGGCAATTTAACAAAATGTACAGAAACTCAAATTACCAGGAGAAAAACTGCACATTATATATGGTGTAAAAATGCAAATGACCCAATTTGATAAGCAGCCTGCATTACTGAGAAATTAAAGAATCTACTCATCTACTATGTATAACTAAATTTCTGAGGAATACTGCAATTACTTCAGGGAATTATGCGCATAAAATGTACATGTAATGAGTTACTTGAGCAGACACCATGACATCAAGCAATGAACATTTGATGACAGGTAACCAAAGATTTTGTTTACCGGAGAAGGTCCAGGAATGCAAGTGCCTGGCTAACGTCAGGAGAGAGAGAGAAGGTTATGGCAGTTAAACATACAGACAACATTCAAATATGGTTAATCAATACACAAAAAAATAGAATTATCTGACGACATCACCCAATACAGAAATATTGGACTCTTATAACAAGTATAAACAAAGATGAGTCAACTACCTAATCTGAGGCATAATACTGACAAATTATTTTGTAGTATCTCTCTTTTACCATATTCATATATATCCCCATTAGTATCAATACTTATTAATTTTTTTAGTGAGGTAAAGATAAACTGGAAAGGTGCATGGTGATTAGCTGTGTTCATGTCCACAAGTAACTTTATTGTATTTCAAATTATTATTATCATTTACCAATCAGTTTGTCATCAGTTACTGTCAACCTTTCACAACTGCACCTTTGCCTCAATAAAAAAGTTAGTACAGCATCTTAATGCATAAGTAAGTAAACATTAATAGATAAACTTGATGTATAAAAAATCATATACTATCTTTGATAAAGATAGGGAAGTTGCCATAAATCAATTAAGTAATGTGGCCTAACATTATACCTTTTATTATTGCAGCTCTACAATCAAAACAAAGTTATCCCATAAGTAATAAGCAGATAATGATTTTGATTATTAAAATCCAGTTCATCAAGAAAGTACAAATATACACAAAACTGATACCATAATAATAGTGGTTCCCAACTTCTACTGACCTTGCTTCTTATGCGACGCACAAACCTAGGTGCTAGGTAAAGCTCTGGCTGGATGTCTAGGCTCTCTGGATTGATGACAGGAGCAGGAGCTGGATGCTGCATGGACAGGAATGCCAGGATAGACTTGACCTCACTGTCATAAGAAGAGTCTGCGAGTGATTTTCCCTTGGACGCCAGACGCATGGCAGCCATCCATCTCGCATACTGTTCCTCCTGTAGGCAGAAAAGATTGCAGTTTTAGCTTACTTATTGCATGGTCAAATTCACATCATAAAGACATAAAGGCTTATCAGCTTCAAGCCAATTCATATCTAAACATACATATTAGTAAGCAGACAGTTATTGTATTTAACTAGTAGTAGTGCTATCAATTTGTTGACACTTGGTATCTCTTGTAAAACACTAAAAATTCTACTCTAAAAAAAGAAAAAGAAAATAAAAGACACCAAGAAAAAAAAACTGACATACAGTAGTAGTGGTTACAAGTTTTAAAATTTCATATATAGGTATATGCTCTTGTGAATTTTGATTACAAATATTACCAGAACTTTATCATCACTCTTTTCTTCTCTCTCACAAACATCTGTTTGAATTAACTCACTGAGGAACATCTGATAAGATAATCTGTCATGCCATCTGAGGCTGGCACTTCCAGCTTGATACCATAGCGCTGCTGTGAAATATTCACGTCGGGAGTAACCTCACATCCTCTCAGACTGATCCTCTCAATGGGGTCCTCATTGGTGCCATCACTGGTCTTGTAATAACAGAGGTTCATGTCCTTACATGTGAACCAGTACTGTTTGAAGCCCTTCAGTGTGAAACGACGTGGCCTGAAAAGTGGGTCTTGTTAAGCTTTATGTTTTTTATTGAAATGCTGAGTAATATTATCAATGAGATACAATGTATCTTGAATCTAGTTGATCTCTAATTGGTAGGCTTCAAATAAACCTAAGAGCCTATAAGACATTTTCCATAATTACTTTTAAAAAGAAAAATAATAATATTGAAATGAATATTACAATAACAGCTACGCACTTCATAAATTTGAGGTAGTCTGCAAGTTCTGGGATGTGCATGATGTCAGCTGGAGTGGAGGACACATGGGAGCCCTCCAATGACATCTGCAGTTCACTGAGTGCACGGTCAATGTCATCCTCGCCTCCACTGTTCATGTCCGGCTGTGGTTGATTGACTTGCAGGTTTACTTGGAGCTGCAAAATACATAAACAGGATTAAACATAAACTTTTCCCTCTCAAATTATTTCTAACTGGATCAAATCATTACCAAATTAGCCAAATGTGATTCAAACAAATACTGGATTGATTTAGAAAACCCTTTCCGCTGATTCTGAAATGCTTTCTAACCAGGGCAACAAGCCTCACCTGCAGAGCTGCAAACATGAGCATTTCTTCTTCGGTGCAGTCGATTTCTTCATTCATGATGGCCCACTTAGCCTGCTCAAAGATGAGGTTGATACGCACAGCATCGTATTTAGGGTTGAGGTCATAAAAGGAGAAGAACTTGAAGCGGAGGAGGAGAGTGTCAAACTCTCGAACTCCTTGTTCCATGATAGAGAGGGAGGAGTCAAGCCAGCTATAATTGAAAGGCAAAAAAAATGTATCAATTAAAGATGCTTATGCTTTTAGAGAGACAAAGGAGATTCACTGTTTGTACATTATAATATATGTATTAAAAGAAATGAACTACAAAATTTACAACTACTAAGGCTAAGAAGTACATCTCGAAAAAACACTTACGATACATTCATCCTTGCTCTATCCAGAAGGGATTTGGGCCTGACCAGCCGATTGCGTGCCTCTTCTGAAGGATGAATGGGAGAGTTGGCAAGGGAAGCCACAAATTCGTCTGAGCCATCAATACTGTCGATTGTGTTGTTGAGGCTGCCAACCCCATTGCTGTTGAATCTCCAGGTGCCAGTCTGCGGAAAAAACAATTTATCAAAATTCTGCAGAATGCACCGTTAACTTTTCTACCAAGCTAGTAATAAGGAAATATCCACTCATACACTAGTATTTATGCTACATGCAGGAAAGTATGAGAGAATTCTCCTTTAACCAAAAGATTAGACTTATCCTGAATGTCAAATAGGGTATCTTGAGGCTACCATAATTCTTGGCAAAGAAAAATAAATCTGCTTTAAAATCTGATCACCTCTGTCAATCAGATGAACATAACACAAATTTTAGAAAGAAAGAAATGAAGAATGAAAAGGAAAATGATAATGAGGAGGAGGAGAAAAAGAAGAAAAGAAGAAAAGAAGAAGAAGAAGAAGAAGGAGAAGGAGGAGGAGGAGGAGGAGGAGGAGGAGGAGGAGGAGGAGAAGAAGAAGAAGAAGAAGAAGAAGAAGAAGAAGAAGAAGAAGAAGAAGAAGAAGAAGAAGAAGAAGAAGAAGAAGAAGAAGAAGAAGAAGAAGAAGAAGAAGAAGAAGAAGAAGAAGAAGAAGAAGAAGAAGAAGAAGAAGAAGAAGAAGAAGAAGAAGAAGAAGAAGAAGAAGAAAGAAGAAGAAGAAGAAGAAGAAGAAGAAGAAGAAGAAGAAGAAGAAGAAGAAGAAGAAGAAGAAGAAGAAGAAGAAGAAGAAGAAGAAGAAGAAGAAGAAGAAAAGAAAAGAAAAGAAAAGAAAAGAAAAGAAAAGAAAAGAAAAGAAAAGAAAAGAAAAGAAAAGAAAAGAAAAGAAAAGAAAAGAAAAGAAAAGAAAAGAAAAGAAAAGAAAAGAAAAGATAAAGAAAGAAAGAAAGTAAGAAAAAACTGTGGGACTCTGAAAACACTGGCAGGTTGTTTAGGTTAATGTAGTGGAAGGGTAGAGGATTATCTTGCTAATCCTGGTCCCACTACTCATCCCTGGTCACTGAGTCTCCTCTAGCCACACAGTCTCCGATTTTGGATACATTACATTTACACTCACTGGAGCTTGGCAGGTCTAAGCTCACCTCAGAATATTTACAATATTACATCTGTAAAATAATCTTTAACAAACTTCACATAGCCTGTGAAATAATTAGCAGGATCTGTGCATAGGACATTAAGATTCAAAGTTTCGCTCCTCTTGATCCCCAGAGCGAGAGCCTAAGCCCGGCAAAAAGGGCGATAATCCCCGACTTGAGTCTGGTCCACAAAGTCAGATAGGACTAAGGAAAACCCATCTTTAGGGATTCTCTCTAGCTTACCGGTGATCCAATGGGTGTCCTGGTGGGGGAGTTTGGCATGTGGTGTGAGGCAGCTGAGCGGTCCAGGGAGCCATTGCTCGAGTTGTGCGACTGGTTGGCAATGAAGGAGTTAGTGTCGGCAGGGGTGCCGTTCTTTGTGGCCGCTGTGCTTTTCTTCTTAATCATCTTCTCTGAGTAGTTGTATTTGAGGTTGTCTTGGGTAATTGGCTTGCAGAAGGACAGCTCCTCAGGGTAACGGATTCCTGAGTGGGGAGTGACAGGTTAAGACAATACAGGAAAAATATAGAAATGAACACGTGAAAATATAATGAATATCTGAATAAGAAAGATGAAAACTATAATAATCATTACAAAATTATCTTTGAATGCATATAAATAAATAAAAAAGACAAATAAAGGCAATTCAATAAAAACAAAAATATCAAAGAACCAAAAGCAAAAACCATCTGAGTTCTCCAATTTTCCAGCAACTGATCATATGACAGCTTTTTAATCTAAACAGAATTACAAATGGCTAAATTAATTTCCTTGAAGTGCAGTGCTTCGGCCTAAAAAATGTGAAATTTCTGGCCTACTTGTATTTTGCATGCATTTACCCCTCGTTACAACTTGCAAAGTGCAACAGTTAGGGTTGGTTCATGATACATTAGAGATACAGGAGGTGCATAATTAAAGGAGCAGAGGAGCATTAAAAAATTATCAATTTATAGACTCAGTTGGTCTAGCAAAATGGATAAAGTAGCATGGCCCAGTAACCACAGGTATCAGGAATTTAGTGGTGTATCTGCATTCATGAATTAATTACTTCTTTACATATACAGAATCCAAAATACAAGTAATTTACCAAACCAAACTCCCTTTTCAAAAATAAATAACAATAATAATGACATCAACAGTAAACCATAAAAACTAGGAATGGTACAACACTCTCCCTTTCATATACAAAAAGTCCAATGCCCATCTAAACTTTAAGAAGAACTCAACAAATTTTATTGATCATAAAATTCTCCTCAGCATTCAAATTTGGGAAAGTGTGTGTACAAGCCCCAATACAGACCTCATTCTTATTCAAGAAGGTCTACATCAGTATATATTTCTGTTTAAATACTTGCATTAAAAGTTAGGAGACTATACTTCAAGATAAAGTACTTCAAATCTTATCAAAATTGCATTTAAAGCAAGAGGGGGGTATGGGGAAGGGGGAAGGGGAAAGGGGAGGAGAGGGGGAAGGGTGAAGTGTAAGGAGGAAGAGGAGGAAGAGGAAAAGGAGGAGGAGGAGGAGGACGAGGAGGAGGAGGAGGAGGAGGAGGAGGAGGAGGAGGAGGAAGAGGAGGAGGAGGAGAAGGAAGAAGAGGAGGAGGAAGAGGAGGAGGAGGAGAAGGAGGAGGAGAAGAAGGAAGAAGAGGAGGAGGAAGATGATTAATAATATGATCTCTACTACTAAAAAAGGAGAGCCAGTAGCCCTAAACCACCAGAAGCCCCGAGAACCAACCGAGCTGTTTGCAGAGCTGGACCACAGCATTGAAAGTCTTGATGGAGAAATCCACTCTAAAATCCATGTAGCGAAGGTCTGGGAGCTGTACGCGGAGGTTCTTGTGCATGGGTGTGAACTCCAACTGTGCCGCTGCCCCAACTCCATACTGGTCCAGTGTTGACCTGGTGTGGGTCAGCCACATGTTCTTCTTGGGCCACCACAAGGCATGGTCTGACCAGTCAACTGCTATGTCTGGGGAAAGAGATCAAGGACAACATTAGTTTCTTGACTATTAACTTTTTTTCCAATTGAGAAACCAACAAGAAAAAATATTGTTGTTTTTTAATTTGTCTCCGACTTAGCATTCTGCAATACCTGGAGAAAATATGTGCAAACTGCTTCAGAAAACAAAACCATGATGCATGATGATTATCAATATTTAAATCCAGAAAATAAATAAAACATGTGAACTTATCACAATGTTTAATACAGATCAACATAATAATAACTTAACATTATATAATAACCAAGGTATTTTGAGAATGGCTATGAAGTGTAATTCACATCACATTTTTCAGAACAATCTTCTGCAATATGTAACTTCAGCTCTGCAGCAATATAAGAATCTAATAGAATTACAAAGATTTCATTATTGAAGTTTCCAGAGCCAAAAATATGTTCTTCCTTCCAAATAACAAATCCAAGAGTATGGCCAATTTGAAAACCAGGAAAAACATTACAAAAATAAGATTAATCTAATAGTCATTTTCTAAAATCAATAAGTTGACAAAAAAATGTCAAGAATGTAACCGAGTGATGAATAATGGTCGAAAATTCTCCTCCATTTTCTTATCTCTATTAATGCTATCATACGTTTGCCAATCTGCCAATTTGTTTTTTCTTCCACACATACAAATGCACACAATGAAATAACCAACCAACCAAAACAAACAACCAAACACACACATGAGCACACATCCATATAAGGAAATGGAATCAGGTCTCTGTGAATACCTTCTCTCCTACCACATGGAGAGGGGATTCTTTTTTGCCACATCTCTCTCGACTACATAACTATACATCCACAAAAACATGTATGTGCATCATACAACTGGGGTAAACGGCCTTGCTTCCTCCCTCCCTCCCAACCCCCGCCCACCCCTCTCCCCCTCCCTCCTACCTCCTACTCTCCCTTCCTGTCTCCCTCCCTCCCTCCATCCTCCCTCTCTCTTATTCTCCACTGCAACCAATACCTTGGACCCATAAACTCGTTGGCGGCGATTAAAACAGCCGAGTTGTTGAACCTGTCCCCCTTTTACTACTTACTACAAGCCAGAAACTACGGTATGCTGGCTCCACCCGCGTGAGATAGGGTGAGGGTGAGGGTGGGGGTGGGGTGGGGTGGGGTGGGGTGTGTGTGTGTATAAGGTCGAGAGAACAGAACAGAAGAAAGGGAGGGGGGATGATGAGCGGGTGGGGTGGGGAGGGGAATGCGAAAGGAAAAGGGCGAATTATTAAACGAGGGAGGGAGGGAGGGAGTGAGTAAGGGAGAGATGGGGAGAGATGGAGAGAGATGGAGAGAGATGGAGAGAGATGGAGAGAGAGAGAGAGAGAGAGAGAGAGAGAGAGAGAGAGAGAGAGAGAGAGAGAGAGAGAGAGAGAGAGAGAGAGAGAGAGAGAGAGAGAGAGAGAGAGAGAGAGAGAGAGAGGGGGGGGGGGGGGGGAGGAAGCCTAGGTAGGCTACTCACATTCAGAACTGATGTCAGTCCAGCTCCAACACCTACACGCGCACGCCTCCACACGGGCGTACCTGCACTACGGCACGCCCACACACTCCTACACAGACACACACACGCACATCCTGGGTCCGCCCACATTCCGAATCCCCAGGAATGCCACGAAACTGAACTAAAACATCCGACCCAGCCTCAACCGACATAATACAGCTACAACAACAATGAGTTTGTGAGTGAGTTGAATGTGAGTCAATCGCTCCATGGATCCGCTTGAGCGAGTTAGGTCGAGAATTGAGGAGTATAATCATTTAATCGCCCATATTGTGGGAGATCAGTGACGTCACG
>NC_061859.1:7612397-7614897 GCF_019202785.1 Penaeus chinensis
CTTAATTTACGACATTTCAGAGGTTTCACCGGACAAGAATGCTCTCTATTCTCTCTCTCTCTCTCTCTCTCTCTCTCTCTCTCTCTCTCTCTCTCTCTCTCTCTCTCTCTCTCTCTCTCTCTCTCTCTCTCTCTCTCTCTCTCTCTCTTTCACCATTCTTCCTCTCTCCTTGGCTTTAACTTATTTTTTTCTCTTACTTTTCCCACTCTTATTCTGTATATGTATACATATATAGTCCATCTGCTCTCTTTCTCTCTCTTTATCTCCCCCTCCCCCTATCTCTATCTGCCCCCCTCTCTTTATCTCCCCCCTCTCTGTATATCTCTCTTCTGCCCCTCGTTTTCTGTCCTCTCTCTTCACCTGTCTGTTCCTATTTCTGTGTGCCTTTTTGCTTGTTTGTCTTCCCTTCTCCCTCTCTCTCTATCCTTCTCCTTCTCCTTCTCCTTCTCCCTCCCCCTCCCCCTCCCCCTCCCCTTCCCTCCCCCTCTCTATCCCTCTTCCTCTCCCTCCCCCTCACTCTCACTCTCACTCTCACTCTCCCTCCCCCTCACTCTCCATCTTCCTCTCCCTCCCCCTCTCTCTCTCCCTCCCCCTCACTCTCCCTCTTCCTCTCCCTCCCCCTCACTTTCCATCTTCCTCTCCCTCCCCCCTCTCCCCCTCTCTCTCCCTCGCTCCCCCCTCTCCCTTCTCCCTCCCACATGACCAGGATCCAACTAACACGCATGAATTCATGATCGCCACAGCCGACCGTCCACATGTCCACACACAGATCTAGTTCCCACACCTCCCCCTCCCTTCCCCCTCCCCCTCCCCCGGCCAGGATACACACCCGGGCAAGGAGGGAAAGCGGGAAGAGGCGACGAGAAGGAGAAAGGAGAGGATTGGGAAGGGATGCAAAGAACGATGAGAGAGAAAGAGAAAAATAGATATATAGAGTAATAGTGAGGTATGGATAAAGATAAGACAAAAAAAAAGAAAAAATAGATCGATATATATATACATAAATAGATAGATAGATAGATAGATAGAGAATGGGGGGGGGGCGAGAGAGAGAGAGAGAGAGAGAGAGAGAGAGAGAGAGAGAGAGAGAGAGAGAGAGAGAGAGAGAGAGAGAGAGAGAGAGAGTGAGAGAGAGAGTGAGAGAGAGAGTGAGAGAGAGAGAGTGAGAGAGACAGTGAGAGAGACAGAGAGACTGAGAGAGACAGAGAGACAGAGAGACAGAGAGAGAGAGACAGAGAGACAGATAGACAGAGAGAGAGAGACAGAGAGACAGAGAGAGAGAGAGACAGAGAGACAGAGAGACAGAGAGAGAGAGAGTGAGAGAGACAGAGAGAGAGAGTGAGAAAGACAGAGAGAGAGAGTGAGAGAGAGTGAGAGAGACAGAGAGAGACAGAGAGAGAGAGTGAGAGAGACACAGAGAGAGAGAGTGAGAGAGACACAGAGAGAGAGAGTGAGAGAGACACAGAGAGAGAGAGTGAGAGAGACACACAGAGAGAGAGTGAGAGAGACATAGAGAAAGAGAGTGAGAGAGACAGAGAGAGAGCGTGAGAAAGACAGAGAGAGAGAGAGTGAGAGAGACAGAGAGAGAGAGAGTGAGAGACACACAGAGAGAGAGAGTGAGAGAGACACACAGAGAGAGAGTGAGAGAGACACACAGAGAGAGAGTGAGAGATACACAGAGAGAGAGAGACAGAGAGAGAGAGACAGAGAGAGAGAGACACAGAGAGAGAGAGAGTGAGAGAGACAGACAGAGACAGAGAGAGAGTGAGAGACACAGACAGAGACAGAGAGAGAGTAAGAGAGAGACAGACAGAGACAGAGAGAGAGTGAGAGAGAGACAGAGACAGAGACAGAGACAGAGACAGAGATAGAGACAGAGACAGAGAGAGAGAGAGAGAGAGAGAGAGAGAGAGAGAGAGAGAGAGAGAGAGAGAGAGAGAGAGAGAGAGAGAGAGAGAGAGAGAGAGAGAGAAGAGAGAGAGGAGAGAGAGAAAGATAGAGAGAAAGAGAGAGAGAAAGAGAGAGAGAAAGTGAAAGAGAGAGAGAGAGAGAAAGAGAAAGAAAGAGAAAGAGAAAGAGAAAGAGAAAGAGAGAGAGAAACGATAGCCAAACACAAACAGACAAGCAGACAGGCAGACAGACATACGCCCGCACAGACACAGCTTACCAGTCACTCCCTCAGCGGAGACACTTAGCAGAACCAGGTGGCAGTTCGACGCGGCAAGCTGGTACTCGCCAGATGGCTTTATCACTCAGGCCATCGAAGCATAATGGCATTTGTACACAAATTCCCTCCCGTGACATTTAAAGGACTTTGTTGCGTGGGTCATATTTCTACGGCCGATTTAGAATAAATTACCACACCACTCTAGCACTCGGATTGCAAAATGAACACTGTTTCTATTTTCTTACAAATGATCTAATACGAAAATAGGTAAAAGCAAAGGGAAGGAGGAGTGTGAACATTTCATACCACCTGCAGAAACAGCTTAAGAGTCAG
>NC_061859.1:7624897-7632397 GCF_019202785.1 Penaeus chinensis
TAAGGTAACATATCACAGACGGCGTAATTGGCTTCAATCCTGACGACCCTCTGGACGAGCAGGTGATAGGTGTCAGTTGCCATGTTATTCCTCGTGCAGGTGTGCGTAAGGGGGTTGTGCCTTCATTTACCGGTTTTTCTTCTCTCCCCTCTCTTTCCCGTCTTCTCTTCTTTTACCCTCTCTCCCTCCCTTCTCTCCTTCTCATCCCCTCTCCGCCCAGCTTCTCTCTTTCCCCTCCCTTTTCCCTCTCCCTTTCTCTTCTCTTCCCCCTTGTCTCCTCTCGTCTCTTCTCTTCCCCCTTCTCTCCTCTCTTCTCTTCTCTTCCCCCTTCTCTCCTCTCTTCTCTTCTCCTCGTGCCTTCGTCCGTCCACAATCCACCCGCCCGTAGCATTAAGTCAGTCCTGCCTGTACTGATGTATTCTCGAGTTTTATTATAACGAATATAAATTCCCCCCGTCGTTGTTAAAATCGCCCTCACCGCCACGCATTTCATCTTCTTTACTATCACCCTCATCATCTCAATGTGTTGCTGCAACCTTGTAATTTTACTCCCCTCCCCCTCTCCCCTTCCCCTTGGCCATCCCTCCTCCACCCACGCCTTCAGGAGAAGTGAACGCCCGACATAATCACCATCCTCAGGACACCAACCCCCTGCAGCGCTCTACGAAGGAAAAAGGGAGAGGGGGAGGAGGAGGGGAGTGGGGGAGTGGGGGAGGAGGAGGGGAGTGGGGGAGAGGAAGGAGGGGAGTGGGAGGGGAGGCAGGAAGGGGGAAGACGAATAATCACAAGAAGGAAGGAGAAGGAGGATAAAAAGAAGGTGGACGAAGGAGAGAAGGAGCAAGGAACAGGGGACGGGCAGGAGGAAGAGGCGAGCAAGACGGCGAAAGAAATAGACGGAGGAAGAGGAAGCTGACCGAGACCGCTAATAACAAGACAACAAAGACCAGGATTCGGAGCAAGGACAAGGTGCGGAAGAAACGACAGAATCAGCAACACCAAAATTAACTAGATACAAAGAACATAGAGACAAAGGAAAGATGTTAAGTAGTGAAAGAAGAAGAAAAAGAGAAAGAGAGCAAGAGCGAGACAGCGAGACTGCGAGAGAGAGAGAGAGAGAGAGAGAGAGAGAGAGAGAGAGAGAGAGAGAGAGAGAGAGAGAGAGAGAGAGAGAGAGAGAGAGAGAGAGAGAGAGAAAGAGAAAGAGAGAGAAAGAGAGAGAAAGAGAGAGAAAGAGAGGGAAAGAAAGAAAGAAAAAGAGGGAGAGAGAGAGAGAGAGAGAGAGAGAGAGAGAGAGAGAGAGAGAGAGAGAGAGAGAGAGAGAGAGAGAGAGAGAGAGAGAGAGAGAGAGAGAGAGAGAGAGAGAAACAGACAGAAAGAGAGAGAGGAAACAAATCTCACACGGGAATGGGTCAGAAAAGGAGATTTTACACTCGATTCTAATCAAATGACTCCAAGCACAAGAGCACACACGGAGCGGCGAGAGCACACACCTCAACCTTCGTACACACCAGATAACGTTATCTAGAGCCACCTGCAGCCACAGATAAGCCAGCACTCTCTGTCCCAAGGCATCCCGTGCCACAGAACTCGCACAGACAAGCATTTACGGTCAACGAGGAGAAGAGAAGACTAGATGTGGAGGAGTGAAGAGATGAAGGACGGAGGGGGAGAGTAGGGAATAGAGGGGAGGAGGGGAGGAGGGGAGGAGGGGACGTGTGTGATGTGTATGTATGTATGCATGTTTGTGTACATATACGTGTGTACATATATATACATACACAAATCTATATACATAAACCTATAATATATATATATATATATATATATATGTAGAGAGAGAGAGAGAGAGAGAGAGAGAGCGAGCGAGCGAGAGAGAGAGAGAGAGAGAGAGAGAGAGAGAGAGAGAGAGAGAGAGAGAGAGAGAGAGAGAGAGAGAGAGAGAGAGAGAGAGTAGAAGAAGAAAAGGAAAGAGAAAGAGGAAGTTGGGATTAGAATAATCATATATGACATCATATATATGTAAGAGAAATGTGAGAGAGACAGAGAAGAAAGGTAAGAGAGAAAGAGAAAAGGAAGGCAAGATAGAAAGAGAGAAGGAAAGCAAGAGCGAAAGAGAGAAGGAAGGCGAGAGAGAAAGAGCGGAGGAGGGGACCCAGTGAGGGGAGAGACTCGCAACGAGGGGTCGCAGTGAAGGGACGCAAGTAATGACGGCCAGGTGCGGGCGGCACTCTGCACACGGGCGTCCTGGGTGGGCGGGAGGGCGGGCGGGTGGCTTCGGCGGGCGGACGCAGATAAGCCACCACCTGGCTCCCTTCGCCGCACAAACCCACGGCCGCCAATTTTACGACGAGAGGGCGAATTTCCCTTCCCTTCCGTTGTGCCATTCGCCCTCATCGTTCCCTTATCTTTTCGGATATAAATCATTTCGTTAATTATCTTTACTTCGATTCTCTGTCTGTCCATCTCTCTGTTCGTCTGTTTCCGCATTTCTCCTTTTTCTCCTTCTCTTTCTCTTTGAATTTCTCGTTATCGTTATCGTTCGCTTCATTTCCTCCTCTCTCTCTCGCGCCCTGATTCCCTTTTTCTATCCCTCTCTACCCCTTTTTCTCCCTCCGTCTCTTCCTCCTCATTACCAAATCAAATCAAATCTCTCTCTCTCTCGCTCTCTCTCGCTCTCTCTCGCTCGCTCGCTCGCTCGCTCGCTCGCTCGCTCTCTCTCTCTCTCTCTCTCTCTCTCTCTCTCTCTCTCTCTCTCTCTCTCTCTCTCTTTCTCTCTTTTTCCTATCATAAAATCATTAGGTTGATGTGACAATCACCGCCTACATTCCCTCCTCGCACTCGTGGACGGAATGTGTAGAATGGTAAGGAGAGAGGAGAAGAAGAGGGAGGGAGGGAGGGAGGGAGGGAGGGAGGGAGGGAGGGAGGGAGGGAGGGAGGGAGAGGGGGAGGAGGAAGGAGAGGAAGAGGGAGAGGGGGAGGGAAAGGAGAGGAAAAGGGAGAGGGAGAGGGAGAGAGAGGGAGGAAGGGAGAGGGAGAGCGTGAGAGAGAGAGAGAGAGAGAGAGAGAGAGAGAGAGAGAGAGAGAGAGAGAGAGAGAGAGAGAGAGAGAGAGAGAGAGAGAGAGAGAGGGGCAATATGCAAAAGAAAGGACCAAAGTGTGGCAGTCATAGCGAAACTTACAAAAAGAGAGAGAGAGAAAGAAAGAAAGAGAGATTGACGTTCCAGGAATGTGTGACCTTGTTACAGCTTCCCTCCGCCTCCGCCGCTGTTAGAAGAATCAAATCCTGCGTCTACTTGTCTACGCCCCCCCAACGCCTACCCTTACCCCCTCCCCCACCTTACTCCTACCCACACCCCCACTCCATTCCTCCCCCATCACCCATACCCACACCCAGCCCCTACCCTTTCCGCACCTTGAGAGAGCTGCTGCTCCTCTTCTTCCTTTTCTTCTTTTTCTTCCTCTTCCTCCTCCTCCTTCTTCTCCCCCTCCTCCACCTCCAGCTCCTCCTCCACCTCTACTTCCAACTCCACCTACGTCCACCTCCACCTCCTCCCTTGGCCCCGCTATCTTTCTCTTGAACCTTCACCCTTAAATAATCAATTTATTCGCCTTCGCCCTCGCCCTGCACATCACACCGAGCTCATCACACCCCCGCCCGTCACCACAGTGCCGCTCAAGGGGAGTGTGTGGTGCGACCGAGGGCCACCTGGAGAACTTAAGGGTCATTACACTTAATATGTCCCGCTCAAGTGCTGGCCATATATTGACTCGCTCATAGTTATCACTGGCATACAAAGATTCACGCACGCACGTTCTATCACTGACTCACTCTCTCTCGCGCGCACACACACACACACACACACACACACACACACACACACACACACACACACACACACACACACACACACACACACACACACACACACACACACACACACACACACACACACACACACACCAAACTGGGATGTGATAAACACTCAAGATCCCCACCCCCTCTGCACACGCAAATATGTACACAAACGATCAAACTAACAAATAAACGCATGGCAATGATAACAATGCTAAGTATATTAATATGCATAATAATATAA
Source organism: Penaeus chinensis (assembly GCF_019202785.1). NCBI lineage: Eukaryota > Metazoa > Arthropoda > Malacostraca > Decapoda > Penaeidae > Penaeus > Penaeus chinensis. Next base: position 7,628,995 of record NC_061859.1, read on the forward strand.
CCAGATACAGAACTAGTCATAATACAAAAAAAAAGTGAGTTTAACAATAACAAGAACAGTAACTGAAGACAAAATAATTGAATCTCACACTAGCTGCAGTGAAAGTGATTAATGATAACAAAAAATAATTTTAAAAATATGATAATTATAACAATAACGATGAAAATAATAATAATAACAATAATAAAAAATTATAATGATAATAACAACAACAACAACGACGACGACAACAACAGCGATACTGATGGTAACAATAATGATATACTACGGCAACTACTTCTACTTCAACTACTACTACTACTACTACTACTACTGCTACTACTGCTGCTGCTGCTGCTGCTGCTGCTGCTGCTGCTGCTGCTGCTACTACTACTACTACTACTACTACTACTACTACTACTACTACTACTACTACTACTACTACTACTAATAATAATAATAATAATAATAATAATAATAACCTAATAATATAATGAATAATAAAAGCCTATTAATAATAACCACACTAACAACATCGCAACATAACAAAGAACAAACCCAAAAACCTCATCATCAACAAACACAAGCCCGCACTCCGGCCTACGATCTCCCCAGATCATGCCTGCCACCGGCCAGCCCAGCAAGGCCACTCGAAGCAAGCAAATGACCGCGGGGCGACGACGTGCGCGGCGGACTAACTAACGAACGAGCGAGCTGGCAGGCACGGCGGTCCGGGTGGCAACCCCATCCACTCACACTAGCCACTCACACGAGCTCCTGCGTTATTCAATCTCATTCGCTTTATTCACTCGTTATGCATTCATTCGTTTAAGGTCTGTGCCTGCAGGGAAAGGTCCTGGATCCGGGGCTCCAAGTCACTCAAAACAGAAGGCAAGTATTTCATCTCGTTCGTTTTTTTTTTTTTTTTTTTTTTTTTATTGTTATTCAGTCGTTATTCAGTGGTGTATAATCCTGCGTGCAAAAAAAAAAAAGTTCGTTGTCTGGCCCTGCTGGTCTGGTCTGCCACGAACTCGCACCTTGCCTTATCCCTCCCTTTGAACTCGATGAACTAGACTTTCTCACGGTCACATTGTTTCGGTATCTCGGTCATTCAACTTGCACACTCAACATTGCACTCGAAGAGATAAAGAGCAGCCGAAACTCCTTCTCAGTCTAGTAAAACAAATAAACACATAATCTTACCAGATAAAAAGATGAATAAAGTAAATGAATAAATAACACCTCGCATGTGAACTTGCAAGGACATCTGTATTTCTTAAACGCCCGCAGCGATTAGATTATACGAATATTTAAATAAACAAGACTAAATTTTTCCTCATTACGGTGGAAAAGGTCGTAAAGTCAACCACGCCCATTTCATGTCCTTTAGACAATAAACGCAATTTTCAATTCTAATTCAATTTAGGCTTGTACGTGTCAAACCACTGTTTCGAAGTCACTTAATCATGATAAAAGTCAAGCCTACCACGCCCTCAATTCAGCCCATCCCCTCCCTCCCTCCTTATTCTCTCGCCCTCTCTATCTCACTCTCTATTGCTTCCTCTTCCTCTAACTCACTCACTTACCTCATTCCTCTCCCTCCTTTCTTCATTATCTACTCTACGTCCTCCTCCTCCACCCTCCCTCCCTCTTTCCCTTACTCCCCATTCCCTTCCCCTCCCTTCCCCCACTCCACCTTTCCCTTTCGCCCAGCATGAACATCATCATCGTGTTCACAAGTTATCCATCATGCGCTGCTTTCTCTTCCCTTTCGCCCCCCCCCCTCACCCCGCGTCCCCGCCCCTACTAGAGGACCTCGTCTAATGCCTTTGGGACGAAGGATGCGAAGGGGCGCTCGTGTGTGAATACATGCACACCTGGCAGAGGGCGTGGTCTCTTTCTTTCCCTCTTTTTTTATTTCTCTACCTCCCTTCTCTCTTCTTTCCCCTTGTCTACTTCCTCTTTTAAACTTTCTCCTTCTACTTTTTCTTTAGTTTTTCTTTATCTCCGTTTCTTCTTCTTCTTCTTCTTCTTCTTCACCATCTTCCCTTCTCTTTAAAGTACATCGACACGTGGACGTTCACTGCCCGCCCTCCCTCTTACCTCTCAAAAAAATGAACCCCTCCCAGCCTCCTTCCTACCCCCACCCCCCCATATCTTCTCCCTCCCTTCCCACGCCCTGCCCTCACCTCCCCATTCCCCCTTCCCCCTTCCCACCCCATCTCCCCATCCGCCCTATCCTCCCAGCCTCCCCCCAACCCCTTACTTCCCACCCGAGATCTTGATAGCGCATCTACACTCCATCTTTGGTCAGGAGTCCCCTCGCCCGCCGCCACATCTGTCCCCTCGCCGCTCGCCTCTCACCTGCCGCACCTGTTCCGCCACCTTCTGCCTCACCACCTTGCAATGTCACACCGCCGGCGATGAAGGGGGGAGGTAGAAGGCGGGGGAGGAGGAGGAGGAGGAGGAGGAGGAGGAGGAGGAGGAGGAGGAGGAGGAGGAGGAGGAGGAGGAGGAGGAGGAGGAGGAGGAAGAGGAGGAAGAGGAGGAGGAGAAGAAAGAGGAGAAGGAAAAGAAGTGGAGGAGGAGGTAAAAGAGGAGAAAATAGGAAAAGGAGGAAAAAGAGGAAGTGAACGAAAATAAGCGTATACGGAGGAGGAAAAGAAGGAAGATCCCGAATTCAAAAACAGAGGAAGAACAGAAACAGAAGTAAGATACGGACAATAAGGATGAAAAACACACCGTACGGACAACTGGGGCACTGAAATGACAATAACAATAATAATAAAAAAAATGACAGCCCACCAAATAACACCACTGATCGCCAAAATAACCGCATTCATACATTCCGCCGTGACTAACGTAGCCATTCATGTTTATTTCTATCTACTTCAATTTTATTTTTCTATTTTTCTTTCTCCTTTTAGCCCCTTTTTTGTTCCTCCTTTCGGCATTGATACATTCTCCCGTGTCGCCGCCATCCTCCCCGCACCGCCCTACATCCTGCGCATTCCATGGTGCTCGCCCAGGGTAGGAGGCAGGACGAAATCCTTATATGAACTACGATGCGACCCCCTTCCTCCTCCGCCTGTAGCTGCCACTTCTCCGCTCATCTCCGTCTTCTTCCCCTCTCCTTTTCTCCGTCTTCTTCCCCTCTCCTTTTCTCCGTCTTCTTCCCCTCTACTTTTTCACCGTCCTCTTCTTTTCCTTAGCTTATGCCTTCCTCTTTCCCTTCTGCTTCATTTCACACTGACCGTCCTATTCCCTTCCTCTTCCACCTCCCTTGTCCTTTTAAATAACCCCATCCCCCCTTTTTCGGCCCTTTCCCTCCCACACTCCCCTTTCCTCGTTCTTCTTCCCTTCCTCTTCCCCGATTCCTCGTCTCTTTCGCTCCCCATCTGTCTCCCCCATTCCTCGTCTTCCC
>NC_061859.1:7647397-7649897 GCF_019202785.1 Penaeus chinensis
TCTAACCTTTGGCCTAATTTCAATTAATTATGCTATTGCTCTTGCTTGATCTTTTGCCCTCCCTTCTGGAACATATAGTGGAGACAACTCTTTCTCAGTCCCACCGTTTCAAGCAATATCATTTTTCAAGTTATTTTGCTTTGAGACCCCCTTCCTTTTCCCTTTTGATAAACGTTTCCTGAAATATGTCTTGCATATTCGATTATATTGGTCTAATCTTTTAAAAGCTGATCTAAATAAAATATGAAAGGCAAGGAAAAAATGCACCTCAATAGATCTTACAAACACTCTTTCACTGAATACAGATTATCAAAATATGTAAAGAGAGCAAAAATCAGTAGACATTCACAGAAAAAGGAGACCTTGAGTTACAATAATAAAGACATCCGAAGGAGATTAACACATTCAACATAATGGAGTTGACAGCCAAAAATGTTTGGTATTTCAGTTACCACTAAATATATATATATATACACAAAAAATATTCTCTATCTCTTTGCTCTTAATGAACATTCTCTTGAAAATAGAACAAATAACATAAGTTTAGGACTGTAAATGACTACTATTGAGTAATCTAAAGGCACCAATGTTTACAGGATACTAGTGTTATCAGAGAAGCAAGGTTATGTAACAGGACTGGTAGCACTGCTTACAGAATCTCACCTAATCTGCATAAATCTCAGCCTACTTGTACAGATCAAATGTCATTGTATAACCACTTGGAAGGTATGGTGAGGCCACACATTCATATATATATATATATATATATATATATATATATATATACATATATACATATATACATATATACATATATACATATATACATATATACATATATACATACATATATACATACATATACACATATACACATATACACATATACACATATACACATAAACACATAAACACATATACACATATACACATTACCAAAAATAATCCTAAAATAAAGATCATAAAAAAATTCAAGATTACACCCCCCAAAAAAAAAAATATATAATAATAATGATAATAATAAAAAATTAACAAATAAAATCAATAAAAGATCACAATACCCCCAAGTACAAATGACACCATTTTGGAAACAGTGAGCAAGCAAGCTGGATTTGGCAAAACTTCAACATTTCATATAAACAATACAAGGAGGCCTTCTGTGTTACAAATAAACTTCAAAACAAATGAGAATTAGGTTTCCAAAAACTATCAAAAATAAATTCATCACAAGGTAGCCTTTTCAGAAAGTAAGCTAATTATTTTATTAGCACATAAATTTTTGACCTGTACTTAAACAACAGGAGTTTCAAACAGGTCTCATTTGTAACCAGGATTCAACTATTTTCAGCGAAGGCGGTTCTCTTAAAAAAAAAAAAAAAAAATCTAAACATGACTTTAACTCTTGACTTGCCAAAATACCTCTCTAACACCTTACAACCTCTAGGCAGGTTACATTACTGCTGAAAACTAGTTAGTGGGTATTAAATTTGTCCTCCCACTACCTGTGCCTTAAAAAGAAACCAACACAGCAGCCAACATTTGAAATTAACTCCTCAGCAACTTAAACCAATGAACTTACACCTTTACATTAAGTAAACATTGGTGTTTTTTTTAGGCAGAGTTGAGTATCCATTAATGTCAGTAGGAGATCCCAGGGTACAATCTTACATAAACACCACCAACCTAATCTAACACCCCGAGATCACCTGGTGACTCCGAGCACACCTTTGGACATAGCTTAATTTTGGGTTGATTAGGTCACCGTTACTGTTACTTTCTAAGTGATGCGTCTTGTTCCAATTTCTCGGAAGGTAAATAAAATTAGGAATCTACAATTTTTTTCACTTGATTAAAACAAATAATCATTATAACAATAAAAGTAATAAAAAATAGGTTCATTCCACCCACTACAAATAACGTATTAACTAAGGTAAAAATAATCACAATAAAAAACATTTAGGTACATCAGTGAATGTCCTTCTTTCAAATTTTCATACATTTCAATCAAGTATTTTTATAAAACAAAATGAAATACAGAATTGATATTACTGTATATGGAAACACATAAGTTTACCCAAATAAGAAAATCATTTCTCACACCATTTTTCAAGTTAATGAGAATTCTTACAGAAGTTCTCAAAGTGTCTGTATCTTGACATTCAAATCATAATATTTGTTTTTGTTTTTTACAGAATAATCACGATAATACTATTAATTACATGAAATAAATGAAAAACAAAAATAAAATGTCTGTCTTTTCCTTCAGTCGCATTTCTTTCTCTATCGTTAGAGGTCACATGGTCTTTCTTTATCTCTCTTGTTCTTTTTTTCCTTCTTAAATCAGTCACGATGTCCATGTGCGAAATAGAAAGGGATAGAGAAAGGAAAATGAGAGAAGGGAGTACACACGTTTTTTTTTCCTCCTTCTCTACACCTTTTCTTGTCCTATTTGATAATAAAATGCATCCGTGAAAGACACTGAATAATATCAAGAACTGAG
>NC_061859.1:7657397-7677397 GCF_019202785.1 Penaeus chinensis
GAACAAAAAAGTTTAATTCTTCCTTTGTGTTTTAATTTACTGCTACTTTAATCTTTTACAGTGAGTTCTCACAGTGAATCATAGAAAGAACATATTTAATGTCCCATTGTAAGTTTTCTGCTGTAAGACTGCTATTCTCAAATAAACCGTTAAAAAAACACACACACACACGTATATATATATATACACATTTACATATACATACATATGTATATACATATATGTATATATATTTATGTGTATATGCATATATGTATAAATATTTATGTGTATATGCATATATGTATAAATATTTATGTGTATATGCATATATATGTATATATACATATACACATATATATATACATATACACATATATAGATATGTATGTATATATATTTATATGTATATGCATATATATATGTAAATATATGCACACATACACACAAGCACATACATATATGTGTGTGTGTGTCTGTGCGCGTGCATGCGTGCGTGCATGCGTGTGTGTGTGCTTGTCTGCTCACTTATGCATATAATTATATGCAATACTATATACGCATATATATACATATAGGCACACACACATACAGTATGCATGTGTGTATTTGCATACTGTATGTATATGTATATGTATATGTATATCATCATCATCATCATCATTTGGGAGTTAACGCCGGCAGGGGCGCATAGCCGCATCCACCCTTTGTTTCCACCCACGAGGGTCCCTCATGGCGAGCCGCCAGGCAGGGGCCCGGTCCATCTCTAGTTCTTACGACAGGTTTGATCGATCTGCCCAAGCCACGACCTTCTCGGTCGTCCCACAGGCCTCCTCCACCCAGGGTTGTCACGGACAGAGACAACCTGATGAGCAGGATCATCCTGCGGGAATCCAGCCAGTTGGCCGTCTACCTGAGTTGGCGATCACGGGTTGTGCAAGTAACAGGTCCTGTACCGGTCTCACGGTGCAGCCGTTGGTTGGACACATGATCCCGTCAACTGTACCCCATGATCCGGCGCAAGGATCTGTTACAAAAGGCATCAAGACGAGATTCCAGAGAACAAGATAGCGTCCAAGTTTCACTATCATATAGTTAAACTGGCAGTATCAGGGCCTTGAAAACACGTAGCTTGGTCCTTCTGCACAGGTACCAGCATCTCCAAATACTCTTGTCGAGAGATTTCATGACCCCTGCTGCCAGGCCAATCCGTCTACTAACTTCCTGGTCTGACAGCCCAGAGTCGTGAACTGCACTACCGAGGTATATAAAGTTCTCTGTGACTTCGATGTTTTCACCGCAAGCACGTACCGACTGCACAGGGTCTCCTAGTAGGCCCCCAAAATCCTGGATCTTGGTCTTGGTCCGGGATACCTCTAGCCCCAGGGGCTTCGCTTCATTGCTAAATGCATCAAGAGCCACCACTAGGGTTTCCAGAGATTCAGATAGAATGGCAACATCACCAGCAAAGTCAAGGTCTGTAACCTTGATATTGCTCCACAGTGACTTTGGACAGTAGCTCTACCCATTATCCAATCCATGCAAGTGTTGAAAAGTGTTGGTGCAAGAACACAGCCTTGCCTCACGCCTGAACTAACAGGGAAGAAACTCGACACCCCCCTACCACACTTTACAGCACTTTCAGTACCTGTATACAGGTTTTCTATTAGTCCAACAATCCTTGTTGGAATTCCTCTTAGCCTCAGGATCTTCCAGAATGATTCGCGATGCACCGTATCAAACGCCTTCTTGTGGTCGATGTAGGCTGCGAGCAGCCCACGTCCGAACTCACGACGGCGCTCTACAATGACTCGAAGCGCCAGGATGCGGTCTATTGTGGACTTACCAGGAGTGATTCCAGATTGCTCCGGCCTTTGGTGCCTCAGCAGGTGGTCTCTGATACGTCTCAGTAGGATGTGCGCGAGTACCTTGCCTAGTACACTGAGTAGTGTAATGCTTCGGTGATTGCTGCAGTCCCAGCGATCCCCTTTCCCCTTCCAGAGAGAGATCACCACACCCTTCAGCAGGTCAGCGGGAAAGGTACCAGTCTGCCAGATGGCAGACAGGGCTGCATACAAGCCCCTTGCCATAGGTTCTCCACCAGCCTTTAACAATTCAGCTGGGATGCCACAAACACCTGCTGCTTTACCACTCTTCAGCTTGGAGATCGCCCCCCTGACTTCAGTCAGGGAGGGTGGATCCTCGCTGATGGGTGGGTCTGGCAGAGGAATCTCAACATTACCCGCATCCAAGTTAACTGAGATTATCTGGCCACTTGCTGAACGGACTGCAGTTGTCTGTGAGGAGGGCTTGGAGTTCAGCTTTCTCAGGGGTTGGTAGGCAGGACGAAGATCATTTACTAAGAAATGGCTTTCGACCTCCTCTGCAAGATTACTGATAAACTGTTCCTTATCCCTTCTCAACAGTGACCTAATCCTGCGTACCAGAGAACGGTGCAAGTTGCGATCCCCTGACAATCGAGCCGCACGACAAGCATCTGTGGCTTCCAGTGTCTCCTGCGAGATGAAATTCTGTCTTGTTCCTGGGCGTTCACCAATGAATTCCTGAGCTGCATCAAGCGGTTCACGCTTGAAGGTATTCCACATAAGAACAGGGTCTGTCAGGCCCTCGAGTGCTGTGAGACGACCAGAGATAGCCTCGGCAAGCCCCGGGCACACTCGTCCTCCCTCCCTCAGATGAAACACACACACACATATTTATATATGTATATATATGTGTGTGTGTGTGTGTGTGTGTGTGTGTGTGTGTGTGTGTGTTTGTGTGCTCACTCATACATATAATTATATTAATAATATTGTATATATATATATACATATATACACATATTGCATGTATGTGTTTGTAGACTGTATATATATACATATATACATATTTGTAGGTATATATCTATAATACACACACACACAAATATATATATATATATATACACATAAATGTGTGTGCGTGTGATACTATATATAAATTTGCTTGTATATACATTATATGCACACACACACACACACACATACACACACACACATACACACACACACACACACACACACACACACACACACACACACACACACACACACACACACACACACACACACACACATGTTTATATTGTATATATATATATATATATATATATAAATACAGAGAGAGAGAAAAAGAGAGAAAAAAAAAAAAACACACACACACACCATATATGTGCAATGATGTCCATTCGCATGTTATCTTTAGAGAACCGACGATTCTTAAAACCCCTAAGTTCATAGGAAACAAAAGGTAACAAGCATGAACATAAAATTATCTGAATACCCTCGCATATGGGACAGAATAGCAAACGGTGTTTACCTGTTGTGTTGGGCATGTTAGTACACAGGTAAATACTGATTGAGTTGATGGATTACATTTATGATGACATACCTTACATGTCGGCCTTTTATAATATTCATGGTATTCATATTACTGAATGTAAGTTATAATAGATTCTTGCATATAAGCCTACTGCTACTTCATTCGTAGAATTCTGAAATAAAATAAAATATCATCTCCAAGATAGAATACTGAAAAGCAATACTCGTGGTCTCTGGAAACGCCTGTTATTCAAAAGGCGAGGTCAAAAGCGACAATGGAGAAAAAGCGTAAATATATCGCTTAAATAACACCTGTTGTTATCGATACCATTTTATTCGGCAAAAGGTCAAAAACTTCCTGCTGTCATGTTATTCTGTACGATGGACCGAGGTACTTCAGACACTTAAAAACTTTCACTTCTATAACTCTTACGATCATTATCTGTTTGTAATCGTGATATATTCACGTATTTAAGAATAGCACATCTACATATTATTTGTAAAAAAATAAAAAAATATTGTAGAACGAGCCAATGCTCATATACGCTTAATTCAGGGGTATATTCTGCGAACTGCACTGGTTGCTAATTCGTAACTAGATAAAAAATATCCTTGTCAAGCTATTACTACATTTTACTCCCATTTGAAACAGAGAAATGATTAGAAATAATAAATTGGTAATAACTAATAAGATCATGTAATTACTACTGAGTGTTCAGTATAGAAAATAATATTTGTTCCAATTCGAACGCAACGACGGTCGTCTGTTGTTGTGATTGACAAGACGGCTCAAAAGTTACCTTAATTTCCGTCGAATTTCACGCATTACGCCATGACGGAGGATATAGAGGAGTTGCTGGATGACGGGGAGGATTATTACACCTTTTTGAACATCCCACGGACGGTAAGAACTTATTTGAAGCTTATATGAGACCCAATAACGGAGATGCGAGAAGGACGGTCGAAATTGTTGGTCAACGCTGGGATGACCTTCGTTTGCTGAAATGATCGAATTATACATTTAATAAGAATATGGGAGTATTAGCTTTATGCATTTTGTTGAGAAATACATGTTTATATCGGCGGTACTAAGATATTATTTTTATTTGATTTGTAATTGAGAGTTTAATTTGATTTCGGCTTACTTGGATAGTAAATTTAAATTTCGATTTGGGTTAAAATGTAGAACCAAGACTGAGATACTGTATATTTCGATTATTCTGTAATGGCATTGGCAGTATAACCAATTTTGATTGCTAAAATCTATTTTTACACTTGATTATGTAATTCAAGGTATCTAAATATACTTATGATTATGTAATTTCATCATGGCAAGCATTGATCATAAGTAGTACTTTATTGGCATGCTTCGATTTTTACATAGAAGATGAAAGGGAGATAGAGTACACTGACTTATAAAAGCATTTCTTTGTGAAACTTTATTCTGAAGGTTCTATTGAAATGTAGTTGAAACTGGCAGTGATCTAAGACGGATGGCTCATCTCAAGTCGAAGAGGATAGTAGAGCAACAATCAGAGCATCCATTAGTCTTGCTATCCAGTAAAGACCAACAAATATTCACCATGCACTTTCTTGCAAAATAGAGTTTGGGATGATTCTTTATTTGACAATAAATTACAAGGGAGGGGTATAAGCTCTCACTTCAGAAAACGTTCCAGAATAAGTGGTGAAAGTTGTTAGTCTTTGCCAGTGCACATGCAGGCATAGATTAAGATTAATGAGTGATTTTGTATTGTTTTACAATATTATGTTACTTGCAATAATGCCTCTACTAGGTGAAAATAAACTTGTTCATAATAGCAACCTTATGAATTGAGATGAAATGAATTAATAAACCTAGTCTAATAGTTTCCTAAATACATAAATATATATATATATATATATATATATATATATATACACACACACACACACACACACACACACACACACATACATACATACATACATACATACATACATACATACATACATACATACATACATACATACATACATACATACATACATACATATGCACACACACACACACACACACACACACACACACACACACACACACACACACACACACACACACACACACACACACACACACACACACTCACACACATTATATGCGTATATGTATACGTATATAATATGTAGCGGGTTTTTTAATAGTCAGCTCACAGTCTGTGTATTCTTATGATATTTTTGCTACTTTTTTAAAAACTTCATATTTTTCATTGATTTGATAGTTAACATTAGTTGTAATCCTCTTGGGACTCGTAAGTGCTTTATATCAGGGATATCCTCAGTGTTTACATTGAAATCTAGTTTTATCAGCAAGTGGTTATTTTTTCCCTTAACTTCACTGGTCATATAATCTATGTTATAGAAACAGGTCTCTCAAAGATTGATTGGTGGTCCCTCTCTACATTGTGTAGGCTCCTCAGGAACATGCACATGAAAGCCTTATATACTGCATATGATGAGAGATCTTGTGCCCAGCTCCATAAACTAGGCTGAAGGAAGCACCATAGCTTTATGAGATATTAACTTGGCCTCTGATTGAATCTTGTAACTTTTCACAGGCAACAGAAGATGAGATTAACAATGCATACCGCCGTCTCAGTCGTCTTTACCATCCAGACAAGCACACTGATCCCTCTCGTAAGGTGGAAGCTGAACTGCTCTTCAGTAAAACCAAGAAAGCTTATGAAGGTTGGTATTTTTTTTTTTTTTCACTTTGCTTTTATATTATTGTTATAATTATTGTCATCATCATCACCATCACCATCACTATCACCATCACCATCACCATCACCATCATCATCATCGTCATCATTATTGCTATTGTTTTTGTATTTTATTCAACTTGAACAATGCAATTGGTTCCTTAGTTGATATTGTAAGTTTGAAAAGTTATATTGCATTATTTAAAAAAAAGGCATTGCATACTAATCTGTTATTTCTCTTTTAACTTATATAGATTAAAACTTATAATTGTGCATTCCAGTTCTGAGTGATGCTCACATGCGTGCAATATATGACAACTTGGGGACAGCTGGATTAGAGACTCAGGGCTGGGAGGTGGTTCAGCGCACCAAAACCCCCAATGAGATCAGGGAGGAATATGAACGCTTGGCAAGGTGAGTTGTTGAGTTCCCTGGAGGTACAAATTGAAATAAAGGGGTATAGCTGGTTTTAAATTTATGAAAGTGACTTTTACACACTGGAATTATTTAATATTAATAATTAATTTATTGCTGTTTCTATTGTAGTTATTGTTATTTTTGTTATTGTTTTGTTGATGTTATTAATGATGATGATAATAATAATAATAACAATGATGATAACAATGATAATACTAATGATGATGATTACAATTACTATTATAATTACTGTTACTACTACTTATATTCCTACTATTCCTACTATTCCTACTATTCCTACTATTCCTACTATTCCTATTATTCCTATTATTCCTATTATTCCTACTATTCCTACTATTCCTACTATTCCTACTATTCCTACTATTCCTACTATTCCTACTATTCCTACTATTCCTACTATTCCTACTATTACTACTACTACTACTACTACTACTACTACTACTACTACTACTACTACTACTACTACTACCACCACCACCATTACTATTAGCATTACTGTTACTATTCCTACAACTATTACTATGGGTATTATTGTAAATTTTTTATTTGAAAGATATCACTTATTTTTGTCTATATGAATTACTTCTTGCTGTGCTTGCAGGGATCGTGAGGAGAGGCGGCTGCAGCAGAGGACCAACCCTAAAAGTTCTGTCACAATGACTGTCAATGCCACAGATCTTTTTAATGTTTATGATGAAGAATCTCCGTACATGGATTTACGGTAATATTTGTCATCCATTATTCTTATTCCTGGAAGCATTATTATCATATGCTTAGTTTTAATGCCTTTATGCAAAACTTCATTATTTTATAGTTGGCTTTTTTCTTTTTCTTTTTTCAGAGACATATTTGGTTTACCTCATATTGAAATAAGTGGGATGTCTCTGAACCAGTCCATTGAGGCACCACTGACGAGTAGAGACACTGCTATACTGTCGGGTGAGTTATTTCACATAGAGTTTACAAAAGTAATAGAGTCTTATTGAATATGTAAGTTAATTTTTTAACCATTCGAGTTTATTATTCCCTCTATCCATGTAGCTGTCATTATAGCTATCAGTGTATTTACTTCTGTAGAAGTGACTTGGTAATAAAAGTTTATATAAGTAAAGAATTATCATGACAATAAAGTAACTTGGCTATCATCTTAGAATACCTTCTCATACTCTTTCTTTCAATTATTTTTTAACGCAGGCAATCTTTCCTCTCATAATGGCAATGGAAGTGGAGGCATTAACTGTTCGGTGCGGAGAATCACGTCGGAGAAGGGTTGGGGGGAATTGGAGATGGGAGCTGGCAACGGGCTAAACCTTGCCTTCAAGGGTTTTAGGAATTTCTCTCGAGGAGTCTTTGGCAACGGATCAGTACTCACACACTTCACTCCCAATGGGCTGCGAGTAGGAACGGTAGCAAGTAAGTACACTAACTGAGAGGGTACTATTAACTATTGCATATATTATTGACTGAGCAGAGACTGAAGTTAGTATGTTGCAGACTTTCTCTTGTGACTTGTAAAAATTATCTAGTGAATATTTTTTTTTATACAGCTATAGCAAATCAATTGGACAAGCATACGGTTGGATACTTGACTTGGAAAGCTGGAATGCAGAGTGGCATGAACACCATGATCATTCGAGACACTGCTTCTCATCATATTGTATTTTCGGCGTATATTGGAATCCCGCACACATATGCTGCTCTGTCTTTTACACACAAAATGCCAGATAATGATGCAAAAGTAAAGTTGACTGGGAAGTAAGTATGTGTGGATTTTTTTTATTAATTATTATTTATTTATTTATTTTTGTCATGTAGCTTGATTTCTGAATTAATGAAATTCAATGCATCATTTTGAAAATGCTCTGTTGCAATGTTGTTTTTGGAATGGTAATGTGGAAATAAGCCTGGCAATAAAAATTTATAAACATACTTTAAGAGGAAGAAGATCAAAATATGTTGAGTGAAAACCTTTATTATTCTATTGAACTGTAATAGTAGACTTTTTTTTTATTATTAGATTGTGTACTTAGTATCCTGGAAATTTCATATTATGATCATTATTATTTTCAGGGCAGGCACATTTGGTGCAATATTTGAATATGGTGCAGAGAAGAAGGTTTCACAGAATAGCTCCCTTTCAGCCTCTATTTCTTTAGGGGTTCCAACAGGTGTACAACTCAAAGTCAAGTAAGTAAATTTCATATGGTAATGTTCATCTTATTTAAGCTTTATTGAACTGAGAATCAACCTGTCTTATCAACCCATTCACAAAAGGTTTTCCTCACCCCACACTACACCACATGTTATGGATTGCAGGCAGGCAGTTGCTTAAGTCAAAAGTTAGAAGTTTGGGAAATATACATTTATACCACTCTCTATGCTTTTGGCTGCAGCATATATGATTTTTTAACAAATGAGGCTCAAAACCTACTTATAATTTGCTATACTCCTTACTGCATTTAGGACCTAACAAATGAACATCTGTTTACTGCACACAGGATAGAGCAGGTTTCGACCATGGGGCACTTTCACATAGTATTTAGGCCTGTTTTGCCATGACATGATGAGATACATCTGTTGTGTTATCAATTTTTGACACAATAAAAACAAACATAAATATACCAGTACATTTGTGTTTTTTACCAATAAAAATAAAAAATTTACCATCTGTCTCCTTTGCTTCCAGACTTCATCGTGCATCACAGACATATGGAATGACCATTTTACTGTGTGAGGAAATTCTACCAGCACCTATTATGTATGGAACTATGGTGCCTCTGGTCAGTTGGTTGGCAGTGCAGAAACTTGTGATTCAACCATATCTTCGGCAGCGGAAACAGACAGAGCTCCAGAAGCAGAGAGAAAATAATAAAAGCAGGTATGTTACTGTCTGTTTTGGACTATATTGGTCATGCACATACAGATTCTTGTTTAAAGCATAATAGTTTTTTCTGTTTGAATGAAACATTATTTTTCTGTGATGCATGTAGATGTGTTTTTATATCAGTAATTTTTATTCATATATATTTATTTTTATTTTATAATGTATGACATCCATCATATATAATAACTAATATAAAGAAAGCTAATTTTATCACTGGTCCCTTGGTAGACTGTTAGAGAAACGACGTGAAGCCAAGGCAGCAGTGGACCTCATGCGAGAGACGGTGAAGAGAATCGTGGACCAAGAAGAGGCTCGCAAGGGCCTTGTAATCCTTCAGTTAGTATTCTCTTTTCTTTTATAGATAATAAGAACTTTGTGGTTTTATTCTAAAAATATTCAAATTTTAAACTAGAAGTCTTTATTGAATGATTATTTTTTTTTTATATTGAAAATGATTTTATAGAAAGAGAGAGAGAATTTTATCTTTTATATACATATGTATATGCATATGTATATACATACATATATACAGTATATGTATGTATGCATCCATCCATACATACATATATACATATGTGTATACATGCTAGTATATAGTGAAGTGGTTGACATCCATTGATGGATGTATCTATTTGCAGATTTCTTTTTTGATTAGTTATATATTTATTTCCTTTTTTTCTCATGTCTTTTTAATATGAAAAAAAAAAAAAATCTTTTCATCTTTAACATTGTAAGGCAGTAAATATTTACAATATCTGACTAGAACATTATTGTTACAATGTCTCAGAAGATATTTGTTCACAGATAATGATGCTAAGCTTTTTTTTACAGGGCATTGTATGGGCAGCTTGTTATTGAGGGTACACAGGAGGATGAATGTGAAGTGTCGGAAGAGATTGTAGATGTCACCATTCCACTGCAGTGTTTGGTGAAGGATTCAAAGCTTATTCTCCAAGAGTCATCCAAGGTTGGTCCTCTCTAAATATGTAGTGTATGTGTCTTCTTGGTTTGATTAAAGAAAGTGGTTTGTTTTTCCTAAGTGCATATCATACTTGTACATATCCTTTTGCTTTGATAACAGAAAGTAGATTTCTTAAATGCATATTGGACATCCATAAATCCATTATTCATTTGAGTGTTTATTTATATATTTTCAGTATTATTATTATTTTTTGTAAAGTTGGGTGAGGATAGACCTTCATTAGTTTGTGTAACTTTGCATGTGGGCTATTGTCTGGCTTGTGGTAGTGTGCACAAAATCTTATTTAAGTGATTGGGTCAAAGACTCATTATGTGATAAGATGTCCTTGTTGTCTGTACTGATTCACCATAACATGATAAGACATCATCCATTGCCACTGGATTGAATATGTAAAATGAGATGTATGTAGCTTGTGTATATCTTTTTAAATGGATACTGAAAGTGCCTTGATTTTCTTTTAGGAAATTAGGAAATGTAAATTTTCATTGAGTCACTGTTAAAGTCTGAAATGTTTAGTTTAGGGAAATCAATTGTAGAAATAATTTTCCTTTGGTCTCTTTCCTGAAACAGATGTACTTTTGTTAGCCACTTGTTATAATGCTCTACTTTTTAGACTTATATAGACCTGACTAAAGTCCTGTATAATATTTTTCATGCCATCTACCCAGTTTTGCAATCATTTGACAAATTCATCACACTGGTTGCTAACCTTTATAAACCATCATTGTAATTGTTCATGAAACATTGGAAAGAGGGCACTGAAACTACTCAGTCCCAGTGAAAGCCAATAGCAACTTCTGTTCATCATGTTGGGTAATATTGGATTAAAAGATTTAATCCTGAAGTACCTGAAATTATTTCTGTTAATTTGAATTTTCTTGCCAACAGTGTTCGTTACCAGGCTTCTATGATCCATGTCCAGGAGAAGACAAGAACCTGAGGGTCAGATACCTGTTCCATGCTGTTACTCATGAAGTTACCATCAAGGATACAGAATCATTGAGGATACCCAAACAATGTAAGAGACATTTTTCATTTTTTGTTTTGACAATCTTTGCTCTAAGAAAATTTAAGTGTATTGAATTGCTGAGCTGTAAATTCACACATAGCATAAATGGATCAGATTGAAGTGGTAGGTAGAATTACTATAGATTGAGTGGAATGTAAGACACTATAGCTGAGTTATCCACCCTACTAGCATTGTTGTCAGAAAACCCCTAAGTTATATCAGCCTTGCTTCTGTGATAAAGCATACAAACAAACACAAGCAAATATTGAAAAAAATCACATGTGCTCAAGATTAATTACTTTTTGCATTATTAGTTTATTACTAGTGCTTGTTTGTGTAGCTTGAACGTGGTGTAAAGTTGATTGACCCCTTGGTGACGGGTGAAGAAAACTACAGCCGCACGCCACATTTCGAGCGGTTTGTTATGACGTCTAGAGACGTGACCCGTTGTGAAGGGGTTAAAAAGGGTTGCTAGGCCTTGTTGGCTTTTGGAAGCAGAATCAAGAATAATTTACAATGCTAGTACAGAAAGTATAAGAGCTAGTCAGTAGCCAGTATGTTCCTGTTTACCAGTGCTTGGCCACAAGCACCCACAATTAGTTGTTCTGCATGAGAATTGATAATTTAATTTTTATTTTGAAGATTGTATTGTGCATTCTGCTTGGCAGTGTAGAGCACAAGTGTATGTTAATTAGGATGTTTCATAAAAAGAAGAAAAAAAAGATGAATGTCTAAATAATGGTTAGAATATCTAGGCTTGGTTATAATGGTCAGAGTAAGAGGTAGGAGGCTCATTATCTTAGATATTTATATTGCTATTCAAATGAAGGACATAAGTAAGCCTTGCATGCTTCCACATTGCCAACAGTGGGTTGCAGGCAGTGAGGTATGTGTTTATATATGTATGCATATATATATAATAGAATGTACAGAGGCACATGTACACACATGCATGTACATGCATGCACAGACATACGCATACTCATATTCACATGCACAGACATACGCATACTCATATTCACATGCACATGACATACACATAAACAGCACACAAGTACAAACCACACACACAAGCATACCCCCCCCCCCCCCCCCATAAAACACATGTATGTGACACATGCACACAACACATACACAAACACAATCCACACACACACACAATCCACACACACACACAATCCACACACACACAATCCACACACACACGACACACGACACACTGTACACACACGACACACAGCACACACACATACGACACACAGTACACACAGTATGCACACACACGACACACAGTACACACACACACGACACACACACACGACACAGTACACACACACATGACACACAGTACACACAGGACACACAATACACACACACACAGTATACACAGTACACACACACAGTACACACACACAGTACACACAGTACACTCACACATGACACACAGTACACACACACACATGACACACAGTACACACACACACACACACACACACATGACACACAGTACACACACACACACACACACACACACACACACACACACACACACACACACACACACACACACACACACACACACACACACACACACACACACACACACACACGACACACAGTACACACACACGACACACACGACAAACACATGGCACATATGTCACACACACGACACACATGACACACACACGACACACATAGAACACACAACACACACACACATGACACACGACACACACACTCAGGTGTATGTGTGTGTTGTGTGTCGTGTGTTTTGTTCAATTTGCTTTACCACCACACAGGTGATGGTAAAGCAAAGTGAGCATGGAACTGATTTTGGATGAGTATGGAAGAAGCAATTATTGTTCTCGAAGATTAAGAAGATTTTGTAAGTCATAAAAGCATTCTACTTTATAGTATGTCAATAATGATATCAAATTTATTGCGTGTCATTAATAAAATAGAGCTACAATATTCAGCCCTACTACAATAAAACCCAAAATTACTAAGGTATTTTGTATTTATTAAAGAAGTTAGTAATTTGATAATACTCTATTATTGTTTAGTTTCTAATTCTGCATGTTGTCAGATACATCTTTTCTGTCCAAAAGCCTCTTGCTGTCTTGCAATCATTTTTTTGTCTGATTGCACGTAGACATGACATGATAGAGTATACACATGAATGAATATATTTATACTAACATGTGTACATCTGAGAGCATGAATTCTATTCAAAATTATGGATATATGGCCAGCATATTTTTCAGATAATGCTGCATGGTCAAGATGCCAAAACAATTGAATGATATGTGAAACTGGTCATGGGGATGTAAATTCCAATTAAATAACTGTATTAATAGTAAAGGAAAGACATGAATTAAATGTTGAGAAAGGGGGATCTACAAAATGAGCAGGATATATTAGAATGCAAACCTATTTGTGATGTTATATAGGTGTAACAATTGAGTTACTTGTTATATAGGTGATTGTCAAGACCTGAATTACAAAAATGATTTCTTTAAGAAGGAATTTTGAATATAGTTGTGGTTGATAGGTTAGTTGAAGTCAGAATGGCAGAAGTAGAAGGGAGATGGGAAGATGAGGGAGAACCAGAATTTAAATGGTTTCTTTCTTTCACATGATACAAGAATATATTTTATCTTATGGAGTGAGGAATTTTGATGACTTTTTAGACTTTATGCAAGCTGCTCAACCAGCTCCCTCTCTTTTTCTCTACATGTTTTATATCAAACCATAGATGTTATGATATTGCAGAGGAAATGAATTGATGATAGTTACCCTTGCAATTATCATAAATATTTGGCAACCCATCCTTTAATTTGATTTGAATTTATGTTCTTTGATTTGCATGGATACATACACACATATTCTTATTATCTAAAGTGGACCAGTTTATGAGTTAGTTATATAATTAGCTTGAAAGTAAAAGGTTTAATCAAGCACGATATGAAGAAATGCTTCACCTAGTGAAGGTAAGTCTAGCAGACATGCAGAAAGTGATGATTCTTCTACTATATGCTTATAACAATTGTCTTCTAACTGAATATAACTATTATTGTCCATCAGATCACCACGAAGGATTCTGAGCTACTTCAGATATCCAAACTTTAATTAAGGTAAAGCATTCCCCCCATTGCCTGTGGGCTCATGGCTTGGGACGTGTGTGTACCTTAGAAGCAACACTGTGCTGGAGAAACTGTGTCAAAACCTTTCGTTCAGAATCTTTTTTTCTATATCTTACATAATTTTTTTTGCATTTTTAATGATTAAAACATTTAATGAAGTATATATATATATATATTATTATGATTCCCAACTTACACTTAGCAGACTGATGCTTTTGTTGAAAATATCTGTACTGTGAAACATTTTTATCAGGCTTGGTAACATCACACACAAATTGGTCAGGTTGAACTTCTGTAATATCAATTCTCTGAAGAAAATAGTTCCATTTACACATTCCTTCTTCTCTGTCTGTGTATATAATATGTAGGTTTTAGATTGAAGTCAGTAGAAGAGAAGTTTCAATTTGTAAAATACAAAATTCTAACATTTTTAAAGATGAAAGGTATGGACCCAAGTGTCATCTCCTTTATTACTAATATATACTTTTTTTCTTTTTTCTTGTAGCAGCCAAAGCCTATGTGTGCAATGAACCATTTTCTTTGACTTGTGTAATGCAAGATCTAATTTTTGTGGAATGTAGAAGGCTATTTTCCAGTATTTTCTACCCTTCCTTCCCCTTGGCTTTTCATTTAATTCTCTAGTGCAGTGGTTCTTATTTTTCCTAGTTTCTTAGTCCTGTGTACGATGTGCCATCCCCCATCCTTTAAGTGAGTGTGCGTTATCATCTCCATATCCATTTTAACCCCTTGTTCGTGGGTGGCATCTACTATGATGTCATGGCGGTGTAGCGCCGATGCCGCTGCCGCGGGTGGCATCCCTACAGATGTAGCCCATACGGATATAACCATTTGGTAGATTTCACGGCCGCCGATAAAACTCATTGGGTTAACCTATTGATGCAAGAAACTTGCATTGTCCACCATGGTTATATTTTATTTATTTATTTATTTACACTGTGATGGCTGCACAAGACTTTTGTTATCAAGGATTCAATAACTAGGCTTACTTGATCTTATCTGTGTACCACATTCATTGAATTTATCAAAAAAAAAAAAAATTATATTACTATTCTTATCATCATTATAATAATGAAGGAATAAAAGTAATCAAAATATTTTTTCCATGTGCTGGTCCAGGTTATATGCATTATACAAGTATTGCTGAAACATAATCACCTACTTATAAAGCTCTTTAACCAGTATCTGCCGGGCCATGCCTGTAGCTATCAAACCGACTTATCATACCAGGTATGGGTTATAGGTGTCATGATGTGCTAGAGCGCATCGAATAGAAAGTCCCACTACATGAAGTGAACTCCCATGCCAAATAGCAGGATGGTTGCCAGAAGTCACCTGAGTCAGTGGCGCCAAGAGATTTCTGATACCGTCATTGAGGGATTACCCCAACACTGCCGGGTAAAGAAAATAGATAAAAAACTTTACGCTGTGGAGATTAACCACAAGCTGATTTTGAGTGTGGGAGTTCACAACATCAAGCCGAACGTCCAAGTCGTAGCACTCTGGCACGTGGCCCGGCAGTAATTGGTTAAGTGATTAGTCACCTCTTCCTTATGGACAAATAGGGGAAAAAGAAAAAATTAGTGGACAGTGCATGACAAGGGCTCCCAGCTTCATTAGATGATAAAAAGTCAAGTCAGCAATATCAGGTTTTCCCAGATGATATGAATATCTGTACATTTAGTGAGCACCTCATGTGTCAAAAAAAAAGAAGGGAAAATGCACTTAATTCCTAGATTTTGAGGACCACTGCTCTAGTATTTATTCATTTGAATGCATTGTATTTGCATAACTCTTAACAAATGTCTTGTGCAAAACTAAAAATCAACAAGTGAATACTACTAACCCTCTGGCTGCTTTTGACCTATATTGTAAAAAAGAAAGTACTTATTGCTACTTGAAGTCACTATATCATTTAGTGTTGGTGATGTCAGGGTTTGCATAATCATAGAACATTTATATACAATCATTCTCAATCACAATTGTTTTTCATTTGGGGTACAACTGCTTGCTTTGTATTTTTTTTCTCTATTTCTTAACCCCACATTTATACTTGTGACATAATCAGAATGTTATATGTCTAAATGCAGAAACTGATGTACGTGGTTTACAGTTTTAAAAAATCCACTGTGTTATATTATGTTATTCAAAATTTGTAGGCAAGGTTAATTTTTGTGGAGACAAAAAACAAGATCTGTATTTAAAATGTTTTATTGTTTTGTTTTGATCACTTCTCATTTGTAGTTGAAAATAGTAGTTTATTAGTGCATGAACAGACATGATAGGCTTAATTTACTAAATCTCATCTTTTCTATTTTCATTTTTGCAGTTTTCATAATACTGGAAAAAATACAGGATAATGGTCTTTGGAATGTTGTGGGGAAGACAGTTTTATTGTTACAGCAAAATTATTTATTGGTGGTTGAGAGAGCATATATTGGCCAGAGCCAAAGCTAAATTGTAAAATAAAGTCCGGTGTGTAGTGATCCTGTTTTGCTGCTGCCTCAGAAGAAAGAGAAATAAACAAGTAGATTGAATAAGAAATAACCGGATTGAATAATGCAGATAATTTGTGTTATGTAAAATTAAATATAATCATAGTGCTGGCAGTAACCTTGAACTGTTGCATTACAGATGAAGATGAGGGTGGGATGATGATTATATTATATTATATAGTCTGTCTTAAGTTTGATGTTCTTTAAGTTGATCACTTGAAGGACTGACCATTTAATAAATAACCTGAACTTGTGCAAGTGATCTGCTGGACCAGGTAATATGCATTTTATTCAGTATAGCTGAAACATAATCACCTAATAATATTTTTTCATTCCAGCTCATCGCTTGGAGACGTAACCAAGAGAACTGCCCCCCTCCAACTTGTATATATGTAATGTCCACTGCCCTTGTTCTGCATGTATATACTGTAACTCAAGACTATGTGTTCTGTTATCCTTGAAGATTTTTAAAGTTATATATGGTTGTATGAATATTGAAAATATGTATATTTAGTTAATATAATAAATCCAATTGATAGGACAAGGAAGCACAAATGTTGCAAAGAAATGTAATTGACAGATCAATTGATGTGCTTTGACAGTCAGGAACCTGGTGTGATTATGCATTTGCCATACCAATGTGAGTTATATTTTAATGAATTGCTCATAGTCTGTGTAACAGTAATATACTATTTTGTAAATTTGAACTTTTATCTACTCTGCAGTGGCATTTGCTTCCACGTCATGTCCCTATAAAATAAGTGTTTAGTATTGCTCAAAATACTAAGCAGCTAATTTATGGACATTCCGAACCAGTTTCCAAATAGGTGTGTGTGAGATCAGGTTTCAGATCAGCTTTGTGGCTTTCAGGCTGAATCTGCAAGAAGGGAACCAATTGGCTGTCCTAGATGGGGCTCAAGGAGATTTTCAGCTCATTAGTTTCTATACATGTACTGTATATTTCATCTTGGATCATGAAAATAAAATATGGACTAGAGTACATTACTTGAAATGACTTGTCTCATTAACCTATTTATTACAATAAAAATGTTTTAATTTTTGAGTTTTGTATATGATATTCCTCTTTAAAATTATACCAAACCAAAATCAACTAAATATAAGTAGCTATCTATACTTCATTTCAGAGCAGCTCCAAATTTGATTAATTAATAACAATTAATTTGTAAAATAAAAATATATCTAATGTTTACAGAAAGGACCTGTATCTCTGCTATTTCAGGATCTTTCTATAAATATTAAACTTTAAAAGGGACACACAACTACAAGAATACACACTGTAGAAAAAATCATATATAAACTCATCTTACTTTTTACATATTGCAAATGTCATACATAAACCAGCTTTCATTTGACACCTTTATGGCTATCACAGGCTAATTTAATTGAAACTCTGGCACAGAACAATACTTTTTCATATATATACAGAAAAGAAAGAAAGAAAAGGCAAAATTGCACTAAACCAAATTACACCACACATTACCTGCAGTTCATGCCAATCCTCTTGCTACCTGACATTCAAAACACGCAAAATGGTGGTGCAACTTAACCCCTTGATGATGGGTGAAGAAAACTAAAAATAAACTCTACGCTCTGGAGATCAATGGCAACGCGCTGACTTTGAGCACGGGACTTTGGTGCATCAAGCCAAATCAATGCTGTGACGTACAGGCGCATTAAGATCTACACTACTCATCATCAGGAGGTGGAGGTGGAGCTGATGCACTAGTGGAGGAGACGGAGGGGCACATCCGTGCCTCAAGTGGAAAGTGTTGTGAGGAGTGTGCTGCCTGAGGTGGTCCACCTGTGGCTCTGTTTTTAGCTGTTGTGGTGAGGTGGTAGAGTAATGGATGTAGAATCAGGTCTGTCACAAGCTCTGACAGAAGGGTGGTCACATCCGATATACAGTGTGTTGGGTCCTCTACAAACTGTAAGGAAATTAGATCCCATTACAATGGAATGAGATTAATTTGACGTAAGAAAATAAGAAGCTGAAATCTATATTTTTTAGAATGATAACATGAATACTGTGGTTATTAAAACATACAAATCTGGATAACTAAATAGTTCATCTGAGTCCACAAACATCTTTTGAAAATCTAACTATATAAAAAAAAAAAACTGAGTGGCATACTGAATAAATTTAGTGCTAAATAATTAATCCTTTCAAGCAGGTGTGTGTATCCAGATTAGTGTCCGGTGAAGAAAACAATTTTTGCTCAGCAGCCAGACAGGAGAGAAGGGGTCTGCTGTGCCATTATGTAATTGTGATGTATTTGAAATTTCCTGTGGCAACTGGCTTAATAATATTAATCTATCAAATACATTAACCCAAATTAGATGTTCACTGTAGTATTTTTTTATGAAATGTATTTATATACAGATACATGATTTTCCCCTTTGAGTTTATTTATTTATTGATGCCATTATTATAATATAATTATAATTATTACAGTGTTATCAACAATACTAACAGCAATATAAATAAAATAAAATCTTTTCAAAATCAAGGAAAAGGGTAAAAAGTGACTTAACAAAACAATAAATCTATACATTACCTGTATGGTTTTTGTCAGAGAATGGCTCACTCCAGCATAAGTTGCATTTGCAGTAAGGCCCCTTAGTTGTTCTAAAGTGCACCGATCATTCTTGATGCTGTCTTGCGTTTCATCTATGTCACTACAGATGAAAAAGTAGTATCAGGCACAAAAGAGACTTTCCATTTAGTTTTTTATGTAAATACTACCTTAACCCTAAAGGTTGCCACTTATATAGATCATTTTGACACCCCACATTTACCAAGGGCAAAATTTTCCTATATAGTTTATACACTTTCTGATCCTGATGTGTAGGACCCCAAGGTTTTGAAAAATATTGACCAGATACCACTCTCTCCCACCTAAGTTCTTTTGTACTTTAGATCAGGTG
>NC_061859.1:7687397-7702397 GCF_019202785.1 Penaeus chinensis
ACAGGATAAGTACTCCTAGACAAGAATCTCAGTTTAATGGTGTCCTGCAAGAATCTCAAGACATTGAAAATGCATGAAACACAAATTTCCTCCAGGATTTAAAACAATGGACAGTGAAAATATAAGTGTTTCATAGTTTTCAGTCATAAGACTTTTCCAGACTTTTCAGTGGGTGTCAATGGTGCATGCCAATTAATATGAACAAGCATTTTCAATACATATTATTTTTTTATACTATTTATTCCCACATTCCTAGTCTTTCTTTACTTCCTCCAATCTTTTTACCTGGAAGATCTCCTATGCTTTGAGAAGAGGGGAAAATGAGATATAATACAGAATATAATTCTAAATGAATTGTGTCACTATGATTAACCTATGATCACTGATCAACCAAACAGTGTGCTGAAATAAGAAATCAAAGGATACCTTGTACCACATAGACTGAAATGAGACAACAAGTGATTTGAAAAGGTACTCACTGAATGATAGCAACATCCACTGGGTTACGGTCAGGAAGAGCAAGAACAATTCTTGGGTCACAACTCATGACCCACCAGTTGACGACACGCTGGAAACTCTCACTGTCCACAAGCCACCAAGAGAAAGATTCTGCTTCTAGCAATAATGTTTGCAGGAGTGATGACTGGTAAAAAGAAATTTGTAATTTGTAAGTGGTCAGTATGAAAGAAGAAAAACATTATGGATGGACATTATGATCATGACAATAATTAAAGAAAAACTTTTAAGATTTGGAAATTCCTTTCATAAGACTGGGTTCAGATACCCACTTTCAATGTATTTTAAAAATTATTTCTCATGAAGTGTTAATGATTAAAAAAAAAAAAAAAAAGGTAATGCCAACAAATTCTGATCTCAGTATGGTAAGTTTAATCATATAAAGTTATTTGAGATATGCTTTCCTATAATACAGTTTAAATCCATTTCTCTGCAAACTGTTAATCTTACCTGTCTCACACTAGGCTCCATGGATATCCTGACCAGCAGGTTAAGTAAGCAAGTGTGGAGTTTGACAGCACTTGGTGCCTCCTGGCCTTGCCTGTAAACAAACAAAAAGACACAATAGCAATCTATCAACCTTCAATTATACAAAAAAGTATGCAAAAAGTATAAAAATATAAAATGATTTTTATAAGGAGATGAGAGATAAAGTGACTAAAAATTGCACTAATGTACCCTTGGACTTCTGCAGTAGAGCTGGAACTTGACGTTGGAGACATTGCTGACTGGACTACCTTATTCCAATTAATTTGTACAAGAACACCACCAATAAAGTTATGGCACTCTGGCAGGTACTGCTCAACAACCTGCAATCACAAATGAAAGAGAAAAGATGATTCTCATAAAAAAAATACAGCTCTTTCAATAACATCTATCAATCAACATATTTGTAATAACACAAAAGGAATAAGAAACTAGGGTTAAAATGAAAAATAAATCAATAGTTGGGATGAAACATTTACATAAAATGACTTTAGCAAATGACCTTAGTGAAAATAAGCGTGTCTTGGAGGGACGGGTGAAGATGGTGCCACGGAAGGGCAGAGAAGTGAGCATGGATGACCGCCAGAACATGGCTCTTGACCTCCTGAGCAGCAAACATGGTACAATAGTACTCTAGGGTCAAGGACAACACACTGCTTCCTGGTGATGTAAAGAATAAAATTATTTATAGGCTTTATTTCTTCCTATAGCTTACTAAATTAAGTTTAGATATGAAATACAAAAAAAGTATCAAGCACTTTCAGACTCATAATGGAAATACAAGCACAGACATCTAAATAACACAAAGGAAACATGCCTATATTACACACTAACCTTTGAAGTTAGTGGGAAATATCATGAAAAATCAAGTAGATATAAAAAATATGTAGATATCAAAGTATTAACCCCTATATTCCAGATGATGTGACCATCATGTGATGAAAAAATCTGGCTTGACCGGTGCATGACATGAACATACTGTTATGGGAAAATTTGACTGAGGGCTGGGATGATGGGAAAGACTTCCCATGAGTGCACAGATTTAGTGAGCGTTTAGGAAGGAGCTCTTTCACTATTGCCATTGAAATATTAACTGCACTGCTGTGGCTTGCAGTGTAGCTAGTATTAAAAAAAAAAAAAATATTAAGAAAAATTTTGAAAATTACACAAATATCAAAATGTTATTGTTATTATTATTGCACTGAATTATGGACTACCTAGAGAGATGATATGGAGTCTGCGCAAGGAAAAGTCTATTACCATCAGGATAAAGCAAATCAAATGACAAATATAGACATTGAGAAATTGCATAAAAGCTAAAAATGCTTATGCAGAAAAAGAGAAAGTGACACTGGAAAGTGGAGGCATGGTATCTTGCCACATCACATGAGTGTCCTTGTGCACCCTGTCAGAATGGCTTCTCAAGTAAGCCTAATGCCTATAATCTGACAAGGTGTGGGTAGTGAAGCTTCCAGATCTAAGGGGTTAAATGAAAACTTCTGTCACATAATATGACTGTCTTCCCTATACAACTCACCTGGCAGAAGTTCATGCATGAAGCCAACAGAAGCTGCAAACATTGCTACCATGGCATCAGCTGAGGTTGTATCACTAGGGGCCCATGGGAGTAGTAAGCGTATGTCGTGAGTGAGATGACGCAACCAAGGAGAGAAAGACTGACGATCACGGCCTCCAAGTGGTGTCACCCATCCAGCAAAGAGGCTATCCACCCCTGACCAGACTTCCCGTACCACTAGTTGTAAAGAATAATTAGCAGATTTTCTCAATAATAAAGGATGATTTGCTATTTTGTTATGACATTTTCAAGAATGTTGATTATGAAGAAACAAGATAAAACTATTCTTGACCAAAATGTTTATAAGGCACTGTATAGCAATTTTATTAACTTATTTTCACAAATATAGTGAAGATTTTTTTTTAAAGACTTACTTTCCTCTTGTGGAGTTCCATACTTTATGTGAAAGGCAGAGATGATGTATGCATGTGAAATCATCCCCAAAAAGGTGGCAATGGGTTGGGTATGAAGTCGGTACTTGGGATAGAGGCCATATAAGCCAAATTCAAGACGCTGCTTCACAAAGTAGCTTGAAAGCATTCTTAAGGTATCCTCCACCTGTATAAAAATGTTCAAAGGGATGAAAATATGCATTTTTTTATGCTTGGCAAAGTCCATATTCAATAGTAATTAACTATTTTATTTTCCAAAATTATAATAACTGTAGCAAGAAATTAGAAATATCATCTCAAGGTAGAAAGTTCCTATACACACCATAGACTGTGACAGGATTGTCTGATGTTGTGCATACTCTTTGATGGCTTGATTTAAAGCATTTCGTTCCATTTCAGGACTAAAGGTAATGATGCCTACTGATATTTTATTCATCAGATCATACCAGAGGCCAGAACTTACACCTCCACAGTCTTCCTGTTGGAAAGAATCAAGTGAGGTTATATAACATTCTTAAAGCATACAGATTATATCTTTAACTAAAAATATGCTGTATATACTTTTAGAGAGCATACAACCTATAACTTACAAATATTTTCACACTCAAATGATTGTCACAAGAAATGGTACTTACTTGTGTAGAGGCAGAAATCTGCAACATAACATTCAGTACCTCTGTGTAGTGCTCAGGAAACTTGAATGATAGTAGGCTTCTAAGGTGGACTCGATAAAGCTTGCAGGAAACAAAAACAAACTTATTTAAACAACTATAAAAGTAAATTTACTAAGAGTATATAATCCAAGATTTTCACAAAAACTTCAAACCTTCAAAAATTTATTTTCAAACATTCAGCTTAATCCTACAATGCAAATCTTGTCAAGAAAAGTCAATCAATCGCTCACCTCAAGTACCATTAGAAGAGTTGGATTTGGTCCTGGTAAGAGAGACATAAAAGCTGCAGCAATGGTGTTGATCAGTTCTGACCTGTCACTCGAATTTGGACTTGACTCTGTTAGCCATCTTTCAATGTCGAACTGAATGAAGCAAAATAATTACTTGCATTAATGTGGAATAACTGACAAGAAAGAATTGCTTTTAAGATTTTGGATTAACTAAACATTACACACATATCAATTAAATTATAATCATTTGTGAAAATTGTTAAGTATTACATGTTTATCTTGACCGGTGGTAAATATATCTTGGAACTAACATATCTTCTGTGCAAGAGATATTGTCTGAAGTTTCACAATATCAGTGGACTGTTTTGACCTACTGATTCCTCTCACATAATAGACTGTCAATAACCTACCCTTCTTCAATAGTATGTAATGCTGGATGAATAGAGGAGGTGCAAGTCCACACCTCTTACATTATAAGATTGAGCTTGTTAACCCTATGTCCTAGAATAGGACTACTTATAATACAAAGTGGAGCTTGTAATAAATGATTACCTTTGACAAGAGCATAAAGGTGTGGTCAGGAGCTGAAGGAGCGTATGGGCTGAGAGTCGAGTACAACATCAAAAAGACATGTTTTGGAGTAACAGATGGGGTGAAGTGTGGAGCAAGGAGACCCCCTAGTTTTCCTCCCCATTCTAACACTTGAGCAACAAGACTCTCCTGGCAGTCTGCATGTCCTCGGACAAATTCCTAAAAGGTCAAAGGACTATCAGAAGACAGCATGATATGTAGTTCATTAGGCTGCACACATTAATAATCAACTAAGTCCTGTTTTCATAGAAATGATATAAGGAATTATAACAAGTAACACTCTCAGTGCAAAAAATCCTATTACCATTTCTTCATATCCCATTGTGGCAATAGTTTCCTTACCTGGCCTAGAATGCCTGCACATGAGGAAATGAGCTGTTTGGCAGGTGGGTAGAAGCTGGTGTCATCTGATGTTAACTGAACTATGTGATAGAAAAGCTGTCTCCCATTGGCTAGTAGAAACTGCCACTTCTGCTTATTAGTATTCTTGTCTGTCCTGCGGAACTCATTGACCAGGACACTGGAAAAAATCAATGTTCAGGCTTGCGTATTCAGATACAAACATTAACATGAAGTATTTAAGTGTCAGACTTTAACTATCAGAGCCAAATGTAATAATAGCTGATAACAGTTGAGCTAGTAATAAAAATGTAAATATCTTCTCAATTAATTTTTCACTGACAAGCAAAATGATGCAATATATTTTTCTATATATATTCATATTTGCGTGGAAATGCTACTGGGAATATAAAGCTTTCTGCCTAACATAACATTTTCATGATACGAGAGTTACACTCTGAACAAATTCTTACATATCACTTACGTAATGATAGCTTCTAGGCTTACTGCAGCTTGACACAACTGTAATGGTGGAGGTTTCTGGCACCTCTGAAGTACTACATGATGTTGTTCACGGTTCTGGCCAATGCGTACTTTGATGCCCTCGTTTAAACGGGCTTCCGAAAACTACAAACAAATATGTATGAGGATAAATTATTGTACTGCTTCTTTATATAACAATAATTCTAAACAATTTTATCAATATTTAAATCATCTGATATAACTATAATCATAACTAATGTAGACCCAGCTGTCAACTAGATTGTCAAAGTCTGTATTCTACCAGAATTATCCTACATATAAATCAGTCTAGAATAAAAGAAAGAGCAATATTAGAGGGCACTAGGATATAACACTGGTTGGCTATGTGTAAAAGTAGAAATTTTTGTGGGCATGAAATCGACCTGATCTCTTCTGCCCATCATCCATGATTGTATATATGTATATGTGTTTATATATATATATATATATATATATATATATATATATATATATATATATATAAACACATATACATATATACAATCATGGATGATTGTATATATGTATATGTGTTTATATATATATATATATATATATATATATATATATATATATACATACATATATATATATATATATATATATATATATATATATATATATATATATATATATATATATATATATATATATATATATATATATATAAAGACACACACACACACACACACACACACACTAAAATAGCATAATTTGAGAAAACTATTTCTTCCTCCAATAACACTATATTGTCTTTATTGCACAAAACAGAAAAAAGATAATGTGGGACCATCAGCCCTTGACACCCTTGATAAAACTGATAATATGGTTGGGATAAATCTCCTAAAAGGGAAAATTATAGGAAAGTAAACCACAATAATGGTTCTAATATACCAATGTAAGAAAGCAAGATAATGAAAAGAGAAATGAAGAGTTCTGTACTAGTTCGCAGACTATACAAATGCCCCAGGTGTCAGTGTCAGGCTGCAAAGTGAGACCCCCAGATTCAGACCTCACCAGCACCAAAACACCTAAGGTATAATGGGTTAATTCATATGTAAAATTCTAGTTTTCTAACATTAGATAAAATGATAAATAAATAACAATTCAAAAAAAAAAAAAACTCACCTCCATAACAATACTTGCATGCCCACTACATTCTGGTTGCTTTCTGCCAACTTTTGGTGGTGTGCAGGTAGCAGTGAGAATTGTTTTGGTGTGTGCATTGGACCACAGCTGTGGGACCAATTCTCTATAAACACAGTCAAGAGCACACAACTCACTGCACCAAAGATTCACAGTCTGGGAGTGTTCAACTACCAATCCTGGAGACAAAAGCAATGACAAAATTAATGTATATCTTTTTATATAATCCACACTATTTATCTTGGGATCCTGAATCTGGTATATCTAAGATTAGCATTCAGTACTTTATAAATTTTAACCCAATGCTGCTGGGGAAAATGAATAAAAAATGGGGAAAATTCTGTGCTCATTTTCTATGTTTTTGTGAAATGTCTCTGTACATAGATGGCTCTGCTAGTGCTTAGCCACAAAGGAGTCAATTCGTAGACCTTGTGACCTTACGTGATTTGAATTGGCGGGAAAAGTATTTTTTACTGGTGTTATGAATATCGATGGTGTTATTTTTATTATAAACATTATAATTACTATAATGTTATAAACATTAGTAACAGCAAAATAAGATAACGTAAAATATATTAAAAAAAAAAAAAAAAAAAAAAAAAAAAAAAAAGGGGGGGGGGGGGGGGGGGAAGGGCGAGACAGGCAGTACTCGTAATTGGCTCATTGGTGACTTAGTACAAGTGTAGCCATCTGTGTGTAAAAACAATCAAACATGTACTCACAGTGGGCATAGCACGTATGTACACGTCATGCCTGTCAGCACTGGGTTAAAAATGTAACAATATTTTCTTAATACCCACTGTTTGGGTACTGATCTTCTAAAGACAATCACATACACTTTCACTCTTTCACTCACCTGTATACCTCTGCACCAGGTAGAGAAGAGCATCCTGGTCAGTGAGAGTGCTGTCATGGATGTGTGGAAGATGGAGAGGACTCATGGGTGGAATAGGAGGTGGTGGTTGTGGAGGCTCGTATGTGGTCAGTCGTTTGAGGATTGTTTCAGTAGGAGTTTTACGGGGAGCTGTTCTCTGGTCGGAATTGCTTTGTCTGCCTTGTCGGTTTGGAGAAGCAGAAGGTGATAGACCCACAGTGCTGCTAAAACTGGCCTTTTTGCGATACTGGTCCCAGACTCTGTGGTATATTTTGATAATGACGATTTTCAATGGAATGAGTATATCAAAATTATATATTAATCATGCTTTAATCTGGCAGGTGGTCCTCAGCTGGTGTATTACTACAGAACCACACTGGCCCCAAAAAATTTTGCTTCCCTTTACAATGTTTTGGATAAGTGGTTCACATTATATACTTTTAACTACCAATTTAAACTAGAAAAATGAATTACACACATGTAAAACTTAATGTGAAGATGGTGAAAAAACTAACCTGAGGAGTTGTCTTCCTGCCTCTTCTGTTGCATCCACATCAACAGCTTCCGGCCACGGCTCCCAGTTAGCCTTTACAGGGAAAATATTTGTGATGCCTTTTGTACTGATGTATTGCCTTATTCCAAATTTTCTGGTATTGTCAAACATCATGCAATAATGGAAATGTTGAAAAAGTAAGATCTTCTAAAACTAAATCAAAGACAGGATATAAAACAATCAGTAATTTGCAAAAACATATATATGAAGACAATCAGATAAATAGATGTCCATTCACTTATGCGCTTGTACACTCACTCACTAAAGACACACACACACACACACACACACACACACACACACACACACACACACACACACACACACACACACATACACACAAATAATAATAATAATAATAAATAAATAAAGAGGCTGCTCACCTGGAACACCTGCATTAATTTCTTAGGAAGAAGGTTGGGTGGAAGAGCAGGAAGATAAACACCAGAATCATACAGTCGACTCTCCTCCAGCCATGACTGCATTGCACGTAGAAGTTTCACTCTTTCTGAAATCTGGACAACATAGTCTTGGTTCAGTATTCCAGATCCTGATCTCCCTTAAATTCTCTTTTAAGGGTTTATACATATTTCTTTTTACTCTAGATAAAAAACAGCAAACAATCAATCTTGGCTGTTCCCACAAATGAAGAAGAAGAAGAAGAAGAAGAAAAGAAATCACCTTTCACTAAAGCAAATTTGTATTGCTAGGATTCCAAGAACAAAATCTTATGCACCAGAACATATGTATATCAGTATCTATCACACCTCAAATAAAGCATTGTTTGCAGCACTTTGTAACACAATTCATTATTGTTATGATGCTACTGTCTACAGAGTTCTGATATATTCAAGCCTATGAACTGATTCATCCACATTCCTTTTATTACTCTGTACTGTCACCTTCAAACTTGTATATTTCTAATGCCACTCCTTCTACTGAAGTTAACATGCTTCTTCAAGTACTCCACTAATTAATTTTTGGAGAGGGACTTGTCTCATAACATGAAATTATGTAGGGATAGACTGATTTTTCTTTTTTGCCAGAGAGGCTTACACCTGGTATCACCAAGACATACAACTCTTGAAATCACTTATGACACACAAAGGAAATTGTCAAAATGAACCACTTCACAAAATACTAAAATTACATAATACCTGTACGTTGTGTGATGCATCTTTCTCATCCTCATCACTCTCCTTGGCCATCACAGCCTCATGGTGCTCCAGAGCAGCAGTAACTTTCTTTTTGATTTTGTTGAGGAAGGACTGATTAACAAAGCCTTGGTAGAAACGGTTGATCACACTGCTGCACTCGTACTGTCTAAGTTGGAGTTGGGGTATAGTAGGGATATGTCAGAATATCAGTCTTAAAAAATAAAAATATATATACTCAAAAGTTCATGGGAATCATTATGTATCATGAATATTAAAATACAACACTAAAGATCAATCATATTTCGGATACCTTACAAACAGTTCAACAATTTAAAGAATTACATACTTTGAAAAATGTAACAGGAAGTGCAGCTTGAATATATAAATACCTTGGCTGTGGTGGCACTCGGGCAAGATGAAGCATGAAATACATCTGCATGGTGATAGGGAGAGCTGGATGGTCTGCAGGGAGGTCCACCACTTGCTGACCCCAACGGTAAATGCTAAGCAGACTGGATGACACTTGACCCAGTCCTAATTCCTTGCTGATTTTCTGAATGTTATAACATAAGAATTATATATTACTAGTCATAATACAAATCATGTATGTATGTAATCATAAAGATATGAATCAAGAAAATTAAATTTTATGATTAATCATTCTTGAACACCCTGATGTATATATTTTTCTGCTTAGGAAATCAGCAAAAAGATACTAAGTGGTGCTGCCTAAGGTGCATCTTATAACATTTTTAGGTAAATTTCTACACAAATGTCATCAGTTTATTTACATTTTACTTCAAATCTAAAACAATACAGAAAAAAAAAAAAAAAAAAAAAAAAAAAAAAAAAAAAAAAAAAAAAAAAAACAGTAATCAACCATCACCTTGAGGGCTACTTCAAGGGAAGTCTGAGGATCAGCATAAAGTTCAAGCAACAGGTTCTTCCAAAGTCCTGAAGCCAATTCTCCCTGAGTCTCCAAAGAAAGTACAGCAATAGTGAACCAAGGGAATTGCGGTGCTGAAGATCGCACTAATAATGAATTTGGAGCTGTTGTTCCTGATGTCAACCAAGACAGCAGACCACTAAGGCCACTACCTCCATTATGTTGATAATCCGAGTTCTGCGAGAAAAAAAACATTAGTTATGCAAAAAAGAAGACACAGCTAAACTAATAAAAAAAAGAGAAAACAACAACTTTAAAACTTTAGGACAAGAAGCAAACTTTCAGAAACAGAAAAAAAGAAAAGAAAAAGAAAAGAGAAGAAGAAACAAGCACACCTTCATTATCTCAGAAAAACCAGAGATTGCTTCCTGCCAACACTGAGGTTGGACAAAGGCATGTTGACAGATGGTATCCAAAAGAAAGAGCACATTGCTGTCATGCACCCAATCTGGTACTCCCACCAGCATCTGTTGCCAGAATCTGACGGCTAGCATGCCTGAAGACAGACAATACCTGAGGATAAGGAGAGATAAGCAGTTTTAACATTACAAACGATTAGTGTTTTTTTCTTCAAACATGCTGTGTGATATTATGACATTTGTAAAGCAAATAATCTGATAAAGAGTAATTTCAGGTGAAAATATCTGTGGCTATTAACTGACATATTTGAATATGAAAACTGGATATTGACTTTCAGAAACAAACCTTGAGTAGTTCTTAATGTGATGAACAATCATAGCAGCAAACAGACTCAGAATCTTTCCAGGAAAAGCAGATGTGACGAGACTTTTGGCTAGCGTCATATATGTCTGATCTGCTGTTAAACATTTCTGAATGGCAATCATCATCCTAGGGGTAAAGGATATGTTCATATCAGTACACTTTATCACAGCAGGAATTAACACTGAAATTCTTGATATGTACCAAGAGTTATTTGGCAACATACAGGTAAATATGCAGAAGCCAAGCATAAACACAAACTCAACATATCTATAAATCTAAATCTACATCACATAACAAAATAGCAAAAACTTTTAAAAGGTACAGTTTCTTACAACCTGTTAATTCTGCCATATGATCTCACTCACTCACTTGGAATGTGTTGTGATGTCCTCTGGCTGGTTGAAGAACAAGGGCATGATGTGGGCCATGGATGCAATGGCTGCTTCATACATGCCTTGCATTACCAGCTCATGGATGCAATCAATTCCGTGTTCACAAAACTGAAACAAATAATGTGGTTATATAAAATTATCAATAAATCTACTGTGTTGTTAATATCAATATGAGCTCTCATTAAAAGTTACAAAGGCTGGAGGGGGGGGGGGGGGGTAATTCTTTTTTGCTTCATGAACTGTTATGTACCGGTAAATAAAGAACAAACCTCAGGAATAGAGTGTCCCCAAGACGTCAAAAGCAGAGCAGAGAACAAGGCAAGTGGTTGCTTATCCATCAGACCCCTTTTAACTGCATTTAAAGATGAACTGTTGGAAGGAGCAAGATCAGGTTTTTATATTAAAAAAAAAGAGAAGAAAAAAAAACAAAAAAACTGTCATTTCTGATTTGATAGACTGATATAAGGAGTGTTTAGTAAAGACTTCTAAATCAAATATCTTTAGGATTATCTCTGGCGATGACTACTCTGCTGCTGAAGCAATAAGAATTAAAGGCAACAATGAACAATAAGACAAACTGAATTCTTAAAAGATAATCAAAGCATCTCTAACTAAAATATCCTAATATAACACATACAGAAAAAAAAGAAAAAGAAAAAAAAGAAAAGAAAGACAGAAAGTACCTCTCCCATTCTAGTAGAGGTACCAGACCAATTCATAAGCCTCCAGAAACACTAATTAAGAAGCTGGTAAGGTCTATAGTAATTTGAGATTGGGCATATCAGTTTTGACATGACACCTGCCTTGTACACTTGCCCTTCTCCTTTATTTATAATAATT
This sequence comes from Penaeus chinensis, assembly GCF_019202785.1. Taxonomy (NCBI): domain Eukaryota; kingdom Metazoa; phylum Arthropoda; class Malacostraca; order Decapoda; family Penaeidae; genus Penaeus; species Penaeus chinensis. The sequence continues at coordinate 7,699,355 of NC_061859.1, forward strand.
CTTACTTAGTGTCATATCTGAAAGGCCCCCAGAAAGGCACTTTGCTAGTATCACTATTATTGATTTACCTTTTATTTTAAAATTCTTATTCTATTATTCAAGAATCTTAGTCCAATTAATAAAGATAAAACAGACCTTGCTTAGGAAATGTATAATTTTGTACCTATCAAATACAATTCTGTCCTCTGCATTTCTTTGTTCACTGGATATTTCAAACATGAATTAAACGTTGCTTAAAAACATGAACATCCAGACATTCTGATCACTTCCACCCTTGAGCATACTCAATAGATGGCCTGATATTTGTATATTATTGATATGTAAAAATATCATACTATGAGTCACCTCACCCAGATACGCACCCTTGAGCAATTGCAGAATTAGTAGGGTCTGGAATATCTTTCAGCATTAGTGCAGGAGAGGCTATGACAGCATGAACCCATGGCTCAGGCTGGTCAAGCTGATGGAGCCTAAGGCAGGTCAGAATTTCCCATGACCAATCACAAAACACCTGTATAGTAAATTAGATTAGATTAACTATCAGTTTATTACATTGTAAATACATAACTTCGACAATTTATACTGGATCAACATAAAGAGAATATTTCAAAAGATCATAGATGACATTACCTGCTCTGCTGAAGGTGCATACATGACAGATGTAACTTGCTTGACACCTTCAGTTAAAAGACTACCTTGTCGCATTTCACGAGACACTTTCAGGTGAGCTTCTAATACTGTCAGTGCAACCTGTATCAAATCAAATAAAGTAGTTTCTTTTATCAAATATATCCAATTACAATACCCCAACATTGGCATCAAACAAAACAGCATTATAAAAACAGGGTTGTTTCACTTAGATAAAGAACAAGACAGAACAAGCAGAACAACCAAAATCTAACTAACCCTACGGTGTAACTCAAGAGGCAGAAAAAGCTGCATTCCGAAAGTATTTTCGCCCCAGTTGAGCTTACTCAGGACGATTCTAGCCAGCTGGTTTTCTACACTGGCAACAGGTGTGAAGAGCAGCCAATGTGACACACAAGTAATGTCATCTGGGGAAGGTTCCCACAGTTCCAGTGGAAGAGCACGGAAGAGGTAGAGAGCCATGTTTCCCACACTAGATATTTTCTCCTGTATAAGAAAAGTTATGCAAATATTGCTTCCTTATGCTTTCAATTTGATGTAGCATAATTACCATGTAATACCATTCACTCGTAAACAAACTTACCTGAGTGGTAGTTAGCAGGTATGAGACAGAAATAGGATGATTTGAAGCCACAGTTGACAGCAGGTCTCTACCGATCCTACTCAGGGCTTCTCTTGTCCCTTCATTGACAAATGTTGCTTCAAAAATGTTGTTCACAATAACCTAGCACACAAGAACATGGCACATTAAAATTATTGGAAAGCAAATTGGAAATAGAAATAACTTTTATGTATTTACTTATATTGAAGTGAACATATATATGAATTGACTAATAGAAAAAATAATACAAGACAAAACAGAAAAAGATAAATATAGTTTAACTACTTTTCTTACTTCAACAAAATGACTCTCTGTTGATTCACGCTCGACTGCCATGTTAGCCAATGCTGTGAGGAGGTACAAGGCTTCATTTTCTTCAATCTTCATAAGACGGTCATGAAACTGACCACGTGTATCTGAGTGAGATACAAGATCTGCCCAGTCACTGTATGAAGCGTTTTCAGCACTGAGTTTCTCGCTGTTCTGAACAGATTCTTCACTCCAGCCAACGTGAATTTGGTAGACAATCTTCCATAATCTGTTGTAACAAACCACCAATTATACTAAATTTACTAAATTTCCTTTCTGAAAATGCGCCTTTTATCTTTTACAATGTAATATACAAAAATACTAAATCCATTCTTAAATACTGCATAAATAAATAAGATAAAGAGCACTGTATAACAACTGACTTACCTCAAAAGAGACACACTTCTGTATGGAATGACAGCAAGGAACTGCCATGCACCAGATCTTGGACTACTAATGATGCTGTGAACAGCCTTTTCAAATAACTGATCATATTCTACCTGTGAGACAAACAGGGTAAAAGTAAAAAAAAAAAAAATATATATAAGTAATTGTTTTTATATCCTAAATATATAACAAGAAATATTACTTGATAAACAAAAAATAGAGGCTACCTGTAATGATGTCCAGTGTGTAGAAGCCTGATTTATGTCAGATATTTGTTGAGGTGATGACTGATACAACAGAAGGAAATTCTGCCAGTGGTCAGTTACATACTCTACTGTGTGCCGAAGTAATCTACAGATGCGTTTTGTAGCCCCTCGGTACCTCATCTTTGAGAAAATAAATCAAAAAGTTGTTTATCAATACTATCAAAATAAAGAAAATCACTGAAAATTACAGAGCTCACTCAATTATTCCAAAAGCTCTTTAAGCAAGAAATTGTGTTTCAAAGTATGTCAGAAGAGCAGTCCACCCACCATTGAGTAAGTAGAAAGGCCCTTGCAAAACAAGTTTATAAGAACTGTAGCACAGGCAAAGAGCTTCATGAGGCCATGATGACTAGTGCGAGACACATCGTATTGGAGAGAACCATCCACATCCTCAATCATTAACATATGTTGGAAGATATCCTTAAATGGTACTTGGTTCAATAACTGTTGGAGGAAGTGGAATAAAAAGTTAAGTGAATGGTTCAAGAAACAAACACTAAGATTATATATAAGCACACTATTATCAAAGGAAGTCCAGACTGAGACTGAATTTAACACAGGATACCTGAACAACATCATTCTCGGTGAACATGGCCCACAGTTGTGTGGGATCTTCCTCCTCTTCCCCAGAGCTATCAACAACTACCCACACAGTATCAGAGGCCCTTTCATCTCCAGTATTTTCATCACCTGGATCCCCAGAGGGTAAGGCACTTTGCTTGAGGTGGTGGAGGAAATCCTCTCTGCTGCTTACAGGACTAAGAATCGTTGAAAGGACAGTAAGGGAGTGATCTAGGGGCCAACATCCAAGGACTCTACCAATGATGTCGGT
>NC_061859.1:7719897-7724897 GCF_019202785.1 Penaeus chinensis
TCCCTCCACCTCTTTCTTTACCCCCCCCCCCTGCCAATCACTTCTTTCGCCCCTAACTCCTCTCTACCTTCAAACATATCCCCTAAATCCTACCCACCCAATCCTCATCTGCCTCCCCCATCCTGCCCATGCCCTTTTCCATATATTTTCGTTTTCTTCTTCTTCTTCTCCACTCCATCTCTTCCCTCATCCCCTCCCCACCCCTTCCCCAGTCCTCCCCCACCTCCTCCTCTTCCTTTTCCTCCTCCTCTGCCTACCCCACCCAACCTATCATGCCCCTCTGCCTATTCCCCACCTTCCTCCTCCTTCCCCTCTCTCACCGTTGAGGACATGCAGGCGGATGTAGGCATCCTCCCCGTTGGAAGGCCTGCAGGCGTAAAGGCCGGAATCCTGGTGCCTCGCGTCCCTCATAAGCAGGTGACTCACAGTATTTCGCGCTGCCTTGGTAATCACAGTCACTCCCCCGCGGCCTTCGTAGTCTATGACCTGTGAGGAGAATGAGCAGAGGCGTTTCTTAACTGTGAGGAGAAGGAGGAGAGGCGTGTCTTAAATGTGAGGGGGTGTTTTAACACAGAGGGGAAAGAGGTTGGCTTCAACTATGAGGGTAATCAACTGTGAGGAGAACGTTAGGAAAATGAGGTCAACTTTAAAGTGAAGTAATTATAGTCGCTGTTCACTGTGAAGAAATGATGGCTTTATTTGTCATGAGGATAGTATTTGTCTGTGAGGGGAACGAAGTCGGCGTTAACTGTGAGGGAAATGAGGTAAGCCTGAACATACTTGGGAAAAGTATAAATAAACTCTTAGGAGAATCAACACACTTTTAATTAAAATAGTTTTTATCTGTATCATAATAATAATAATAATTATTATTAGTTTTATTATTGTTATGATTATTGTTATTATTATTATTATTATTATTATTATTATTATTATTATTATTATTGTTATGATTATTGTTATTATTATAATTATTGTTTTTATAATAATAATAATAATAATAATAATATATTTTTTTATTATTATTGTTATTATTATCATTATTAATATTATCATTATCATTATGATTACCATCATTATTATTCATTATAATAATCATTATTATAATTACCAATATCATCATCACCAATATTATAATCACTATTATTATTATCATTATCATTACTAGCATTATCATAATCATTATCGTCATTCTTCTTAAGATTATCATCATTACCATCATCATTATTACTATTTTCATCATCATTATCATTATTATTAATGTCACTTCTTATTATTATCATTCTTATAACTATTATTACTAGCATCATTATCATTATTATTACTATCATCATGGTTCATATTATTGTTGTTGTTATTAATGTTATTGCAATTATCATTACTATCATCATTATTATTCACTGTAATCATTGTCAGCATCATTGCCATGAATATTACCGTCACTATCATTATCATCATTATAAATCATATTAAGAAATTATTATTATAAACATTATTATGAATATTATGAGTAATTACTTTTATCACTCTACCTACTAATGACACAACTACGTTGTCTGTATAACTACATGTACATAACTAAAACAATATCGTTTGAAACAAATATTACACTTGCACATGAAAATGATAAATAAATAACATTCAATTCAATGCATCTTCATTTTTAAAATTAATATGATTCAAAGGAAGTGGAAAGTCGAAAAAATACGCATAAATGTTATAATGAAATTTAGATTCTAACACCATATTATTTATCGCACATAACCAGGGGGGGGGGGGGGGGGGACGAGGCTGTGAGTGCGCTACAGAAAAGCATAGATTCTTATTATGGTTTTATACTCTTCATTATTTTCCTGGTATTTCCCTCTCCGGCACTCCAAGGTATCATAAAGGCGCCAAGCTAGTATAAGTCCTGTAATATTTCATCCCGTAAAAAGGATTACGGTTTCTCGAGGAAAACAAAAGGTTTAAGGAAGTGTACCCTAATGTTGTGTCCGTTTTCTATGGCTAGCCGTGAGTTTTCTGGTCACGTTTGGCAACTTTTAGACCGTGACAGTTTTGTGGGAAGAAGCAAATAAGACAATCAGCGTAAGTTAGATTTACGCCTCAAGCTGTCACCCTCCTCGCGTAAATTTGAATACGATTAGCTACGTGAGATTCACCAGTATCTTGTTGCACTTACCTAAAGAGGATATATATGTATATGTATATGTATATATATATATATATATATATATATATATATATATATATATATGTATAAGTATATATATATATATAAATATGTGTGTGTGTGTGTGTGTGTGTGTGTGTGTGTGTGTGTGTGTGTGTGTGTGTGTGTGTGTGCGTGTGTTTGTGTGTGTGTGTGTGTGTGCGTGTGTTTGTGTGTGTGTGCGCGTGCTGCGCGTGTGCGTGTGCGTGTGTGTGTGTAACAACAATATATAACAATGATGATACTACTACTACTACTACTACTACCAATAATAATAGTAATATATATGTAAATAATAATAATAATAATGCAAATGATAAAAGTAATGTAAATAATAAAAATGATAATACTAATAATAATGATGCTAATAAAAAGGAAAACCGCCACGATAAGAAATTAAATGAAATCGTAATGTGACGTTTTATTTCATTTCCTTTTGTGGCTGTTTTCCTTTTCATCTTTGTGTTCACGTTACTAGGTTTGTTTTCAATTATTATGTTGTTTATTATACTACTACTACTACTGCTACTACTACTACTACTACTACTACTACTACTACTACTACTACTACTACTACTACTACTACTACTACTTCTACTACTACTACTCCTACTACTTCTCTTACTATTACTACTACTACTACTACTACTACTATTACTATTACTATTACTACTACTACTACTATTACTACTACTACTACTACTGCTACTGCTACTATTACTAATACAAGTCTGCTGACTCCTCCTACTACTACTTTCTGCTACTACTACTACTATTAACAACAACAACAATAATAATAAAACTAAGAAAACTAACAATAATAATGACTACAAGAAAGATAACTATCTTTACAACTATTACCCCTTTCACTACTGCCATCGTCAGTTCTATCATCAGCAAAAATAAGAAGTAAATTCCCTGACATACACTAACCCGGTACATTACTTTTGATTCTGTTGCAGGTTTTAAGGGCTGACTATAACGTTGATAAGCTCAGGGGCATTAGATGACGTAAATACATGGGATCGTTAACCTTTTGTTGAGCCTGTTATCGGATCACTGCCTATTTTTTTTTTTTTTTTTACGACATCAACGTGGGCTCCAGATTTCAACCTGGTAAATCAGTTTATTCATTTCTGTATTTATTAGAATGAGAATAATGGTAATATTGATGCTGATAATGAAGCGATGATGGTGATGATGATGACGATAATGATGATAATAGTTGTTATGATAACAATACTACTAATAATAATGATAATAATAATAATGATAACAACAGAAATAATAATAGTGATGATGATGTAAAAAAATAATACTAATACTAATACTAATAATGATGATAATAAAATGATAATAATAATAATAATAATAACAATAATAATTACAATAATAATAATAACAGTTAAAATAACATCAATTATGATAATAATAGGAACAATAATAATGATAAATAAAAATAATAATAATAATAATTATAATAATAATGATAATGATAATAATAATATTAATGATAATAATCACAATGATGATACTAATAGTAATAATAATAATAATAATAATAATAATAATAATAATAATAATAATGATAATAATAATTATAATAATAATAGTAATGATAATAATAATAATAATAATAATAATGATAATAACAATTAATCATAATAATAACAATTAATGATAATAATAATAATAATAGTAATAATAATAATAATAGTGATAATAATAATAATAGTAATAATTATACTATTAATACTAATACTAATACTAATACTGATACTAATAATAGTAATAATAACAATGATGATAATAATAACAATAATAATAATAATAATAATAACAGTCACTTTAAATAATCTTAGCATTATCAAAACTCGTATAGAATCAGCTATTACTATCTTTTTTAAATCTTCATGGTTATAATTGATTTCACTGATGATGAAGATAACGAGAAAGATAATGAAATAACTGTGTGAAAAAAAAAAATTCAGATGACGTCAACACCAGCAAAGCCTTTGCAAAACTATCGCATAACATTATTTAAAACAATAAAATCACCTATATTTTCTTCTCTTACTTCTTTAAATGATAATTATTATAATGACTTATAATAATAGTGACCTTAGGTGACCTCATTAACAACAGAACTGCTACGATATCAGCGCTATACCCCGAATTAACTTAATTACATCACCCATCTTAACATATTTTTCTTTCTCTAAAATTCAACCAATAATTTTCTGGCAAATTATTCACAGGTGAAAGTCTTCTCTCCTGTCTTTATATGCAAATGAGCTGTGAATGTTAACTAGCCTTCCGAACAGATCGCTAAAGTTTCTTGGGGGAATTCACGATCACCATTTAAGTCTTTGAAGATAGTTGGAGATATATTTATCTTTTTTTTTTTTTTAAAGATATCTTTCGTTTACTTAGGACTGGAGGAGAGTGGGTAGTTACTTCTTTGGGGAAAAATAGTCTTAATCTATCGGTCTTTTTTTAGACTGATTTATGTTTCGAGATAAGTGTTAAGGCGCTATTATTGCATGATACAGCGCTTCTTCGGCGTATGAAAAATATGAATTCTTAACAGAGCGAGGCAGTTCGATCATTATTCCTATAATTACGAAGCGCTCCCGAGCAAGACCCAGACTTCAGCATTTCTTCTTAACACTAACAGATATGTATTCTTAACAAAACAAAAATAATCAATTTATATTCCTAAAATCATTAAGCGTTCCCGTATTAAACCCGCAGTCAAAGGCAATGACTCGAAGGTACTTATCAGGGA
>NC_061859.1:7744897-7747397 GCF_019202785.1 Penaeus chinensis
TGCCCTCTATCAAGTCTTTGTATTTTTTGCACATTCCATTTTCCTCACTCCCAGTTATTTCCCGACATTATTTTCCTCCTTCTCCATTTCCTTTTTTCATGTTCTATCATTTCCCCCTTCCATCCACAGTCCTTCCCCTTCTCTCCCTCCCTCCCTAATTTTTCCCTCATCTCTATTCCTATCCTTATTTTCTCCACTTCACCCTACGTAGCATGCACGGGTTTTTAGGAGTTCGCGTGTGCAAGGGTGACAGGAGGTAAAACGGCGTGACGCAGATTTCGTAACCAATGCGTGACAGGGCGTCGGGTCGTTGGATAGCAGTGTAAGAGCAGTGCCTAGTATATTGCAGTTCAACATGCTGTGTCCAGGAGGCCACAGCTGTGGTTTACATCACTACATTATTCTAGCACATTTACAGTGATGGTGTGGCTTATATTAATACAACTACATTATTTTAGTACAATTACAACTCCAGTGAGTCGGCTCGTGGACCGATAGTATTTGAACAGTGCTAGAGCAGCGTCAGAATAGTATCAGTAAAGTGCTTTATTTATGTACTGTACTGTATTACCTGTTGCAACTACGCCTTGCATTACTGAAACTAGAAATTGTATCTCACTTCATTTGTCGGTTGATGTTATTGTGGTTTATATTACTACAACTTACTTAATGTGACTACCTCTACTGCCACTACAAAAAGGTGAAGTATTGTCTGATCAGAGTCAGGGTAAAGTAAGAGCACTTCTAGAGTCAGATCAGTGTGAGTAAAATCAGTATCAGCAGCTTCGGAGTAGAATGAGAACAGAGTTACATCCACGTCGAACAACTACACATCGCCTTGTACACATCTCAAATCATGCAACCGCGACCCACATTCATCCACATCCATCCCTTTCTATTTACGCTCCCACTCCCTTCGCCACCAATCCTCGCTCTCATTCCTGCTCGTCCTCGCCATCATCTCCTCCCCTCTTATCGAGAGGTCTGGCATCTTTGTCCCATCCAATCCTATCAGCGACTTCATCGAGCCGAGTGTAAAGAAAAGCGACGGAATAACAGCGCCTCGGAACGGAATAATAAATAGTTTGCGGAGCGCCTTGATGATGAAAGCGGGATCACAAAAATAAAGAGATGAAAATTATTTTTAAAATGAAGGAGAAAAAAAGAGAAAAAAAGGAAAGGAAAAAAGTATTTGATGCATAAACAACACAATATTTGTTTTTTCCATTCTCTTCAAAGTTGCAAAATAAGAGATGAAGCGATGAAGAAAGTATATATATATATATATATATATATATATATATATATATATATATATATATATAAATATATTCATTCCCCACTACGAGAATGGGAGAGGGAGAGGGAGAGGGAGAGGGAGAGAGAGAGAGCGAGAGAGAGAGAGCGAGAGAGAGAGAGAGAGAGAGAGAGAGAGAGAGAGAGAGAGAGAGAGAGAGAGAGAGAGAGAGAGAGAGAGAGAGAGAGAGAGAGAGAGAGAGAGAGAGAGAGAGAGAGAGAGAGAGAGAGAGAGAGAGAGAGAGAGAGAGAGAGAGAGAGAGAGAGAGAGAGAGAGAGAGAGAGAGAGAGAGAGAGAGAGAGAGAGAGAGAGAGAGAGAGAGAGAGAGAGAGAGAGAGAGAGAGAGAGAGAGAGAGAGAGAGAGAGAGAGGGAGAGAGAGAGAGAGAGAGAGAGAGAGAGAGAGAGAGAGAGAGAGAGAGAGAGAGAGAGAGAGAGAGAGAGAGAGAGAGAGAGAGAGAGAGAGAGAGAGAGAGAGAGAGAGAGAGAGAGAGAGGGAGAGAGAGAGAGAGAGAGAGAGAGAGAGAGAGAGAGAGAGAGAGAGAGAGAGAGAGAGAGAGAGAGAGAGAGAGAGAGAGAGAGAGAGAGAGAGAGAGAGAGAGAGAGAGAGAGAGAGAGGGAGAGAGAGAGAGAGAGAGGGAGAGAGAGAGAGAGAGTGAGAGAGAGGGGGAGAGAGAGAGAGAGAGAGAGAGAGAGAGAGAGAGAGAGAGAGAGAGAGAGGGAGAGAGAGAGAGAGAGAGAGAGGGAGGGAGAGAGAGAGAGAGAGAGAGAGAGAGAGAGAGAGAGAGAGAGAGAGAGAGAGAGAGAGAGAGAGAGAGAGAGAGAGAGAGAGAGAGAGAGAGAGAGAGAGAGAGAGAGAGAGAGAGAGAGGGAGAGAGAGAGAGTGAGAGGAGAGAGAGAGGGAGAGAGAGAGAGAGAGAGAGAGAGAGAGAGAGAGAGAGAGAGAGAGAGAGAGAGAGAGAGAGAGAGAGAGAGAGAGAGAGAGAGAGAGAGAGGGAGAGAGAGAGAGAGAGAGAGAGAGAGAGAGAGAGAGAGAGAGAGAGAGAGAGAGAGAGAGAGAGACACGGGTAGGAGGGGTATTAAAAGAAAATGTGTGTGTGTGTGGGGGGGGAGGGCGCTAACGTTGAACTAATCAAGACCTGAATAACTCAGGAGGTAAACAGATCCTTCCCTCTCCTTCTGCTCCCACGAAAAGAACAAAAACG
>NC_061859.1:7754897-7757397 GCF_019202785.1 Penaeus chinensis
ACAGCTGCTCGTCGAAGCTGCCGTCGTCTTCGGAGTCGTCTTGTCTGCTGTACTGTCGGTGGCGTCGGTGCTGGTGGTAGTCCTTGCTGTCATAGAGGGTCGTCCGTTGATGTGGGGAGTCGTGTCGGTGGTGGACTGGGGCGCCCGTGTGCTTGAGCGAGTGTCGTTCTAGCACTTCGTCGTTGCTAGAGATCAGCGGAGGGTACTGCTGCTGCTGCTGCGGCGGCTGACCGCTGTAATACTGACCGCTATAATGCCGACTTCCGCTGTGCTGCCTGTGCTTGCGGCGCTGCTTGTTGTGGTGCTTATAATGGTGGAGCTTCTTGCTCATCTTCGACTCGTTGGGCTTCTGGAAGAGCTCCGTCAAGACCCACCGCGGGTCGGACGTGTCGATGTCGTTGAGCTGCAGAAGGTGCTTCGTCTTGACGCCTTCGCCCTGGGTCGCGCCGGGGTCCTCGGGTGCGGGGGGAGGCGAGCCCACCTGCTGCGGGATGTAGTCGACCTCGATGGAGCTCGGGGGGGAAAGGGAGGCCGCGTCCCGGAGGATTCCTGCAACGGAAAACCCAGAGTTATAGCCAGAACAGTAAATGTAGGCTTTATAAAAAAAAAAACATTCTATACGAGCCAAGAGGAAATATATATATATATATATATTAAAAAAAGAAGAAAAGAAAAAAAGAAGAAATACCGATGATACGAAGTAATAAATAAGAAAAACGTTAAAAAAAATGATGATGCTAGTAATGTACGCCAAACACCAAGAACGGATAATTATAATAAAGAAAGTATTGATATCCTGGCGAATCAATAGAAAAATCATTCACACTGAATATTAACGCGTCTGAAAGATCTTCATTAGACTAGAGAAAACAGCAAATTCGTGACGAAGGCGAAGCAATAAAGGCTTATGAAAAATATACTAAGATGATTGAACAGTGTGAGAAGGCGATCGTTTAAATAAAATGATGAGGCGACGATGAAAATATGATGAGATAGCGATGATGTGGAGAGATGTCAATGAAAATGTGAAGTGACGATTGCGAAAATGTGATGAGATGGCGATAAATATGTGATGAGGCGACAATAAAAATCTGACGAAATTAAAATGAGATGAGATGAAATGATATTGAAAAAGCCATGAAGATCTGTGAACAGGGATGGCAATGAAAAAGTGATGACGATGAAAATGTGATGTAATGACGATGGAAATCTGATGATGATAAAAATATGATGAGAAACCTGTGAAACATGAATGCAATGGTGCTAAGGGAGCCAGCAGGAGTATATGAAAATATTATGGCCAGAGGTATTGCATGTTCATGCAAAAAAAACAAAAACAAAAACAAAATAAAACAAAGGGAAAACTACAGAGGGTAAAATTTTAAGATAAATAATCTAAAAAGGATATACTGCAAATGATAAATAAATAGAGGTCACAAAATCTCGGCCTTAGTCAAATAAACGAGGACTTTACAAACACAAACCTACGGGAATGAAACCCACACTTCACCACTTAATTCTTCACATGTTAATATACCGAGTAGCGTTAAGCCCACGTAAATTCTTCTTTATCTTACATTTACATACAGGTTTATTAGAGGGTAAAAGTTGACGTAAGTAAGAGATGAGAAAGGAGAAAGGGTGAGGAAGGAGGAAAGGAGAGAAAAGAAAGTAGGAAGAGAAAAAAAACGTATATATTAAAACAGAAGAAAATATTTACGATTAAGAATTGGAAATAAACGAAAAGGAGAGAAGAAATGAAAATGTGAAAGGAAAAACAAGAATGAAGGAAACACGTGAAAAGTGGTGAGAGAGAAAGAGAACGGAGATCAACCAAACAGTCTTTGAACGGTGCAAGAACTGAAGTAAGATACAGTGAAATGTAAATACCTTTGTTTGTTAGCTAGTCAGACTGGATTATAAAAATCAAGGTAAAAAACAAAACAAATAAAAAAAATCACTGAACTAAATCTTATATATATGGGGAAGGGGTATATAAAGAAAACGGAAAGAAGAAGGAAAGGAAAAAGGAAAGAAGACGTAGAGGAAAAGAAATGCAGCATCAACTGCGGATTTATTTTATCTGATTAATGGATTCAATTTTCAGGACGGAAAAAAACGAGAAGAAAAACGAGGAAACACATACACATAGGCGTAAGCACACACACACACATACACACACACACACACAGACACACACACACACACATACACATAGGCGTAAGCACACACACACACACACATACACATACGCATACACATACACATACACATACACATACACATACACATACACATACACATACACATACACATACACATACACATTCACATTCACATTCACATTCACATTCACATTCACATTCACATTCACATTCACATTCACATACACATTCACATTCACATACACATACCCATACACACACATACACATACACATAGATATATATATACATATATATATACATATATACATATATGCATATATATGCATATATGC
>NC_061859.1:7762397-7764897 GCF_019202785.1 Penaeus chinensis
TCCTCTCTTGTCCTCCTCCCCTCTCTTAGAAGACCCCGTCCTCCTCATGCTCGTTTTCCAAGAAGACTTCCACTCCTCACTCCTCCTCCTCCTCCCAGAATCCTTCTTTCTGTCATTCCTCCCTCCTCCTCCCCTCACGCTCTCCTCGTTGAAATTTCCCAGAGCGACATTTTTCCCTCATTTTAATGGGCTATCACCTCACCTGACCTGGACGACCTTCTGCTGTAAAACAACGAGGTGAGGAACTTTATTCTCTTTTCTTGGCTCGTCTGCCCCTCCTCGCACCCTGCGGCTCCCCCTCTCCCTCCCCTGCGTGCCCCCTCTCTCCCCTCCCTGGGGTTCCCCCTCACTCCACCCTGCGTTTCCTCCTCCCCTACCCATCACTCCTTCCTCCTTCTCACTTCCTTTGCTCCCCCCTACTCACACCCTCCCCTTCCCCTCCTCACACCCTACGCTTCTCCCCTCCCTACCCTTCGCCCCCCCCCTCCCCCACTACTCACGCGAACCTCGCCTGCAAGAGCCATTTCCTTAGAATTTGCATCCTCGTCTTCCGAACTCCACGTCCCGCAGTCCCTCCTACATCCCTTATCTCTTCCTGATATCCGTGGGTCTTTTTCCCTGGTTTTATTTTATTTGTATCTTTGGGAGCGTCGGATGAAGTGTAAAAAAAAGTTTTATGTATGACAACGGCAAACGATCTCATAGGAATACGTACATGTTGATACAGATCCGAACACATACGCGCGCGCGCACGCAAACACACACACACACACACAAATACACACACACACACACACATACACACACACACACACACAAACACACACACACACACACACTCACACACACACACACACACACACATATGAGCACACACACACATGAACACACACACACACTCACACACACACACACACACACACATATGAGCACACACACACATGAACACACACACACACACAAGAAAAGACACATACACGCACATACTCACACAAGCACTGACGCACACACATACACACCCACACACGCAACGCCAATATCCAATGTTTTCCTCGCACAGTGTGTCGCCTGTAACGTTTATGGCTTCGCATATTCCCCCCTCCCGACATGCGAGAACAAAAACAGATGATGTAGCCGTGACTGCGTGTTTTGCCGTGTCACCTCCTCGGCCTCTGACGGAAGGGACAGACTCGTTTTGTCTCTCGTGCCATGGCGTGACTAGCGGACGAGCCTCCGACCTTGATCCGCTCCTGAAAATGTGTGACATTGAAAGAATTTCCAGATTGCTCAACTTGCTTTATTGTTTCCTGGGATTGTCTTTCCCCTTATTCAGGAGGGAGTGAAGTACAAATAAATGGCGTGGAGGAAAAACATTGAGAGAGTAAAAGTAATTTATATGTTGATGCAGCCATTGTCTGGAGCCACAAGGCGTCTGGAGCGATGCAATAAATTTTTCATTATTTTTTCTTTCGCGATTTTATCATCATCTCCACCGACGTCACTGTTATCATATTGCTGTAAGTCTGATGATAATATTTTTTATCGTCGCTCTTATGGTCTCGTTCCCCCTTATAAGACCACCACGTACAGCGACCTCCCCTACATCTCGTTACCATTATACTCTTCTTCGTCTTCTCCTCTTCTCTCTCGTCGTCAGTATGCTTCTTTTCGTCACGGTTACATTTATCTTCGTCTTTCTTTCCTCCTTTTCCTCGACTCATTCATTATTATCACCTCCCCTTTTAATCTTCCATTCGTCATCATTATCATCATCATCATCCTCGTCCTCCTCTGCTCCTCATCCTCAATCATCGTCTTCCTCTACCTCATTACCACCACCGACTTCCTTCTCCTCCTCCTCCTCCTTACCACCGTCCTCTTCCTCCTCCTGCTCACCACCATCCTCTTCCTCCTCCCCTTTTCATTCTTATCCTCTTCCTCTTCTAGCCATTGTCATCCTCACCCTCTTCCCTTTCTACTAATTACCACCATCCTCCTATTCCTCTTCTACCCACCATTATCACCAAAACCCTCTTCCTCTTCTCATCCCCGTCACTACCATCTTCATCTCCTCACCACCACCTTCTTCCTCTACAGTCTCAGCATCCATCTCATCCTTAGTCTCATCCTCATTACTATTCCTCCTCATCTGCTCATCACCACCACCATCCTCTTCTTCCTCCTCCTATTTCACTTACCCTCATCGCAATCCTCTTCCTCTTCTACTGAGCCTCAAAACCACCACCTCCACTTATCCTCATCACTATCCTCCTCTTCATTTTCTTTTTCCATTCACCCTCATCACCAGCATCCTCATCTTCTTCCACTCATCCTCATCACCCTCCTCCTCTTTCGCCATCGCCTCCTCATCACCCTCCTCCTCTCCCTCTCCCTCTCATCCTCATCACCCTCCTCCTCTCCCTCTCCCTCTCATCCTCATCACCCTCCTCCTCTCCCTCTCCCTCTCATCCTCATCACCCTCCTCCTCTCCCTCTCCCTC
>NC_061859.1:7769897-7794897 GCF_019202785.1 Penaeus chinensis
GAGAGAGAGAGAGAGAGAGAGAGAGAGAGAGAGAGAGAGAGAGAGGGAGGGAGAGAGAGAGAGAGAGAGAGAGAGAGGGAAAGAGAGAGAGAGAGAGAGAGAGAGAGGGGAGGGGGAGACAGGGGGGGAAGCGAATGAGAGATAGAGAAAGAAAGAAAGAGAAAGAAAGAAAGAAAGAAAGAAAGGGAAGTTGAGCAAGACGGAGAGGGGCGGGGGGGGAGGTGCTTTGGGTACGCAAGCAGCAATCTTAAAGAACGGAGACCAAGACTGATTATACATCTTGTCGTGCTCGTCTCTGTTAAAACAAGATTGATTAACACTACAAACACGTGCTTATACGGCACCATTTATCCTCCCTCCCTTTGTCTTTTGTTCCGTTTCCACCTCGCCATTCACCCTCTCCCGTTTAACATCCTCTTCCTCCTGCTCTCAATGCAAAACCACTAACCCGGAACGTCAGTAACTCACATTTGGCAATGAAACCCGGCGTGGAATGTCCGTAGAGTCCATCCTAACTTCATCGTACACGGAGCCTGTATTGATAAAGCGATGGTAACTCCTCTTCCTCCTCCGCATGTGGAATCTCTCCAAGCGTTTCTAATTAGCTTTTCCTTCGCCTTCATCCTGCAGCATTCTTTCCGTCCCTGAATGTAATACGTTTATCTAAGGACTCCCGAGAAAGCTTGTTGAAGCCCTTGCCACTGGCCACTGCGGTATCGGGATTGCATTTAGATGCAGTGAGCAGATTTCCTCATCGGAATAACGGAGATAAACCGTGGCAATAGCTAGTGTTACTGCAAAGGCGTTCTGTATTCCCTTACAGGTTATCAGAACTTAGCAAGTAAGAGCCATTTCTACTACAAGATAAAATATTCGTTACACTAACGAGTGCGCTCGCACGCACGCACACGCACGCAAATACACCCACACAAACACACACACACACACACACACACACACACACACACACACACACACACATATATATATATATATATATATATATATATTACACATACATGTATACCCATACTGGTTAGTGTTCCAAGTCGTTGAGAAAAAGAGAAAAAATGTATGGTAGTGATATCTTCCAGCACATGAAATGCCGGTATAATGTGCATTATATATAATGCGTTCCCTTCTCAAAATGACATATTTTTCTTGGAGAACATTTTTATAATTCTTCTTATTAACATATATATAGTAAAAAGCCATGCACACTCCTCTCACTGCCACACAAGCACAAATAATCAGATATTCACAGACTAACCAGTTTTCATTTACAATGTGCGACTAGAATAGAAACAGACACGCAGTTACTCAGTCATACACCTGAGCATGCAAACACACACACAGGCACGCACAGAGTAAACAAGTATATGAAAACTAACAGAACGGTCACAAGTACACACACACACACACGCGCACACACACACACACACACACACACACACACACGTTTTATGTTGACCCAAGGAATAATACAACAAAACTACTCTTGGGAACGGTAACTCGGAAATGGTTGTCGTCACGCGCTTACTGGCAACCCTCCCGAGAGAGATTGTGTAAACAACACACAGAGGGCTCTGCACCGTCGCTAGGAAAAGGTGAAGTTAATGGAAAGACTTAAAACTGAAATTATAGTTGCTTGAAAAGTATGGTAATATTTTTTGGTTAAATATTAGATTAATTTGTTCCTGAAATGAGAATGATACGATAAAAAGTAGTAGAATGTGTTGCATAGTAATTAAATATTTTATTATCAATGATATCAATCATGGCGATAATGAAAGCAATAATCGTAGCAATGATAAAGACGAATAAAATAATAATTCAAGTGATGATAATGAGGATAGCAACGACATTGATAAGAATAATATTAATTATGATAATAATAACAAGAACAACAGCAAAAATAATAACAATAAAATAATAGTAATAAAATAATAATAATCATAATAATAATAACGACGAAGGTAATAACGATGATAATGACAGAAAAAATCCTGCTAATGGAAATAATAATATTTATAAGGATCCTGCAGAGAGAGGAAGAGGAAGAGGAAGAAGAAGAAGAAGAGGAAGAGGAGGAGGAAAATAAGAAGAGGAAGAGGTGGAGGAGGAGGTGGAGGAGACAGAGGGAGAGGAGGAGGATAAGGAGGTGATGGAGGATGAGGATGGAGGATGGAGGATAGAGGATAGAGGATAGAAGATAGAGGATAGAGGATAGAGGATAGAAGATAGAGGATGGAGGTTGGAGGATGGAGGAAGGAGGATGAGGATAAGGATGAGGATGAGGATGAGGATGAGGATGAGGATGAGGATGAGGATGAGGGAGAGGGAGATGGAGAGGGAGAGGGAGGGGGAGAGGGAGGAGAGGAAGAGGAAGAGGAAGAGGGAGAGGGAGAGGGAGAGGGAGAGGGAGAGGGAGAGGGAGAGAGAGAGGGTGAGGGAGAGGGAGAGGGAGAGGGAGAGGGAGAGGAGAGGGAGAGGGAGAGGGAGAGGGAGAGGGAGAGGGAGAGGGAGAGGGAGGGGGAGAGGGAGGAGAGGAAGAGGAAGAGGAAGAGAGAGAGGGAGAGGGAGAGGGAGAGGGAGAGGGAGAGGGAGAGGGAGAGGGAGGAGAGGAAGAGGAAGAGGAAGAGGGAGAGGGAGAGGGAGAGGGAGAGGGAGAGGGAGAGGGAGAGGGAGAGGGAGAGAGAGAGGGTGAGGGAGAGGGAGAGGGAGAGGGAGAGGGAGAGGGAGAGGGAGAGGGAGAGGGAGAGGGAGAGGGAGAGGGAGAGGGAGAGAGAGAGGGTGAGGGAGAGGGAGAGGGAGAGGGAGAGGGAGAGGGAGAGGGAGAGGGAGAGGGAGAGGGAGAGGGAGAGGGAGGGGGAGAGGGAGGAGAGGAAGAGGAAGAGGAAGAGAGAGAGGGAGAGGGAGAGGGAGAGGGAGAGGGAGAGGGAGAGGGAGAGGGAGAGGGAGGAGAGGAAGAGGAAGAGGAAGAGGGAGAGGGAGAGGGAGAGGGAGAGGGAGAGGGAGAGGGAGAGGGAGAGGGAGAGAGAGAGGGTGAGGGAGAGGGAGAGGGAGAGGGAGAGGGAGAGGGAGAGGGAGAGGGAGAGGGAGAGGGAGAGGGAGGGGGAGAGGGAGGAGAGGAAGAGGAAGAGGAAGAGAGAGAGGGAGAGGGAGAGGGAGAGGGAGAGGGAGAGGGAGAGGGAGAGGGAGAGGGAGGGGGAGAGGGAGGAGAGGAAGAGGAAGAGGAAGAGAGAGAGGGAGAGGGAGAGGGAGAGGGAGAGGGAGAGGGAGAGGGAGAGGGAGGAGAGGAAGAGGAAGAGGAAGAGGGAGAGGGAAAGGGAGAGGGAGAGGGAGAGGGAGAGGGAGAGGGAGAGGGAGAGGGAGAGGGAGAGGGAGAGGGAGAGGGAGAGGGAGAGGGAGAGGGAGAGGGAGAGGGAGAGGGAGAGGGAGAGGGAGAGGGAGAGGGAGGGGGAGAGGGAGGAGAGGAAGAGGAAGAGGAAGAGAGAGAGGGAGAGGGAGAGGGAGAGGGAGAGGGAGAGGGAGAGGGAGAGGGAGAGGGAGAGGGAGAGGGAGAGGGAGAGGGAGAGGAAGAGGGAGAGGGAGAGGGAGAGGGAGAGGGAGAGGGAGAGGAAGAGGAAGAGGATAAGGAAGAAGAGGAAGAGGAAGAGGAAGAAGAAGAGGATGAGGATGAGGTGAAGGAGGAGAAAGGGGAGAAGACATAAAAGGGGAGGAGGACCGGGGACAAGGAGGAGGAGGAAAAGGGTGAAAGTGAAGACGAGGAAGAGCATGGAAATGAGAAAAATAGAGAGAGAAAAATAAAAGAAAAAGTATTAATAAAGAAATAATAATACCATTAACATTCAACATATTATTCAACATTTAACTTTATCATCTTTATATAAAATAATTTCCAGTCATCCATTTCTTCAAATCATCTAATAAAATTAAGAGAAACTGAAAAACAACAACAGGAAAATAAGAAATTTAGATGAAAGAAATTAAGGAATTAGGAAATTAAATAAAAAGGAAGGAATTAGAAGAAAAAAGTGGGTTAATAAAAATACGAGAAAAGAAAAGAAAAAAAACATTAGAAACACAGATACAAATAAAAAGATATAGGAAGGAGGAGGAACGAAAGAACGGAGGATATACAACGAAAGAAAGAGAAAGAAATTGGAAGAGAAAAATACGTAGAAAAGGGAAAGGAAATGAGATAAATGGCAAAAGGAGAAATAGACAGAAAAGACAGAATAAAAAGAGAAAGAGAAAACTGTGAACTAAAAACGAAGCTCTTTGGTTTTCTTCTGTTCCTCATTCTTTCTTCCATCAGCGCCCTCTCCCCCCCTTCTCCCGGTCTCCTTCCATCTCTCTCTTACTCTTTATTTTTCTCCTTCTCTTTCTCTCTACTTCACTTTTTTTCCTCTGCCCACTTCCTCCTTTATTTTTCATCTCTTTCTTTTTCTCACTGTCTGTCTTTTTCTCCGCGCTATGTAACTTTCTTCCCCTCTCTTTAGCTCCCTCCCCTCCTCTCTCTCAAGCTCTCTTTCTCTCTCTTTTCTCCCTCTCTCACTTTTCCTCTGCCTCTCCCCTCCCCCCTTCCCTCTCTCTCGCCACCTCTCTTCTCCCACCTCTCTTCTCCCCCCTTCCCCCTCTTTCTCTCTTCTTTCCTACCTCCCCCTCCCTTTCCCTCCTCTCTCTAGCTCAGCAGACTTTCGGCCGACAAGCAATAACTCAGTGCACTTGACCTCACTTTTATCTCTCCGGGATAAGGTCAGCCTCGCCATCCGGACGAGTTAAGAATCCTTTCCAGGAAGAACGTGTTTCTTTCGGGAAGAACGTGCTACTCCGTCTCTTGTTTCTCCCTTGGCGTTCGCACGCGGGAGCTGTCTCGCTGTGCGTGCGTGTGGCGGGAAAACTGTGCTGGGCTGCTCTCGATTTTCTTTTGTTTTTCTGTTTATTTTCGCTCCTGATCTCCCCCACCCCCCTGTTTGCAAGATTACTTTTTGTTGTTATTGCTTTATTTTCTCCACCTCTTTCTCATTTCTACCATAGTTTATTGATGCTATTCTTTTATTATTATTGAAGTTTTATTTTCTCAGTTCTGCAGTATTCCTATTCCCATATTTTGTTGTTTCCGTTGCCTTTTCGTTGCGTTTTATTAACGATGATTTTCTGTGAATTTCTGAAATTATAATTTCATCGTGCTGTGTTTGTATTTGTTATAAATATCTGTCTGTCTCTATGTCTGCCTCTCTCTCCTTCTGCCTGCCTGTCTGTCAGTCCATCTCTTACTTTCTCACTCTCTGCCCACAAAACCAATTGTCATCGTTCATTAAACAAAAGCGAAATGACACAAGTGAATTAAATCACGGGAGAGAGGATTGAGGACTCCGCCTCTGAGTGTTCGATCCGATTCAGGCGTTCCCACATATGGATAAGGTCTGGGTGAAGCATGTCTTCGCAAATCTCCTTGAATTGAACTGATCCTATTCAGGATTTCTCAAGACGTTAGAGGACTCTTTTCTCTGATAATCTCTTGATGATGTAAGATGAATGATAGATGGGATGATGATAAAGAGGGTGAAAATGATAGCGATAATGATAACGATGGAAATTACAATTCTTAACACTAATGGCAATAATGATAATAACTGCCATGGTACTGATAGTGATAATGCAAACAATGATGATAAGAACGATAAAACGTAGCTTATTACAGAATAGTGTTTAAGAAGTGGCGTTCAAAAATAAGAGACAAAGAAGAAAATATACGCGGGAACGACGCAGCCACATGTAAAGGAAAACAAACGAAGGATAAGAGAATACGAAGTTATCCCCGTCATAACACTTTTCCCCATGAGGGAGGAAGAAACAGATAAAGTTTCTTCAGAAAGACGTATGGAGAAGAGAAAGAGAAACAGAGACAGAGACAGAGACAGAGACAGAGGCAGA
This sequence comes from Penaeus chinensis, assembly GCF_019202785.1. Classification (NCBI taxonomy): domain Eukaryota; kingdom Metazoa; phylum Arthropoda; class Malacostraca; order Decapoda; family Penaeidae; genus Penaeus; species Penaeus chinensis. The sequence goes on from NC_061859.1 coordinate 7,775,841, forward strand.
GACAGAGACAGAGACAAAGGCAAAGGCAAAGGCAAAGGCAAAGGCAAAGGCAAAAGGCAAAGGCAAAGGCAAAAGGCAAAGGGCAAAGATAAAGATAAAGATAAAGAAAGATAAAGATAAAGACAAGAGATAGAACTGGAGACAGGAGAAAGAGAGAGAGAGATAGATAGATAAAGAGAGAGAATAGATACTGATAGATATAAACGGATATAGATAGATTTAGATAGATATAGATATATATTGATAGAGAGAGAGAAAGACAAAAAGAAGGAGAAAAAGAGAGAGAAAAAAAAGAAGGGGAGAGAGAGAAAAAACAAATGAAAAGGATAGACACAGCAAGAAAGCAAAAATAATTAAAGAAAAACTGTAGAAATATATATGTAAATTAAACCCAGTGAACGTCAGCGTGAGAAAATTGGCCTCTGTTATATTTACGAGGCTAATCATATTAACCTCCAGGAAGGGTAGCTGTCGGCGGCCATCTTGGGAAGCCCTCACAGACATATTGTTATTACCCAGCGGAGCACTACAGGAAAGGGTTGAAAAGGAAGGAAAGGGAGAAGGGAGAAGGGGAAGGAAAAAAGCAGGAGAAGGAAAAAGGATAAAGGGAGGAGAAGAGGAAGGAAGGGGAAAGAGGAAGGGGGAGAGGAGGTGTTTGTGGGAGGCGGAAGTGCGAAGTTATGAATAAATAAATATTCCATACACTCATCAACCGTTTTTTTTTCTCTTTTCTGTTCTTGTATCACGCTGTTATAACTGAGGCAGTCAATATTTTAAAGGTTTCTCGTAAGGAAACATCTTTACAATATTCGCTGCTAGTTCAGAAGCGTCGTTAATTTTTGTTCAGCTTCTGTACTCGCGCTCTCTAACACAGCGCTGGAGGTTTGTTTAATTTTTCTCGGTATTTATATACACTCCGTTTATTGCTTTTGTAGTGCCTTTTCGTTATTTGAGTTTCGTTTTTTACAGTTATGAAAACTCTATCTTTTTATTTTATTAAAAAAAATACACACACACAGACACACTTTTATTTATTTACCTGTCTATTTATCTATGTATATTTATGTGTGAGTATACATGTTTTTTTTTCTTTTACATTCCTACTTTCGACACTTTACTCCGAAGTTCTCACACAAAAGCCAAAGGTAAAGACAAGAAGATTTCCGTTGCCCTGTTCATTTTTCATTCGAACTCGACGGAAACTGCGCAGTAAATCTCCGTCAGTTGCTACATAAATAGTTAATATATGCATAATTTTCATATTGTATGGTATTTGAATTGTAATTTGAGTTAGGTCAATGCACTTGTTTATTTTAATGGTTTTAACTATTAGCTTACGCTTACATTGTGGTTATTTTTCGAAACAGTAATTCGTTTTCTGTATCCCTTTTTTTTTGTTGGCGGGGAGAGGGGACTTCTTTGTTCCGAGATTTTAGCTCAGTGTTCATGCATTTTGAACCTACTTCCGCTGTCTCTGTTCTGAGCAACCTCTGACTTTTGGATGAAACCTTTTTTTTTTTTTTCTGTCTAACAAATACACCCCATGTGTGCTCCTCGTAATAATCAGATCTTCTCTTTTCTTTCATTTCCTTTACTCATATCGTCTTTTATCTCTTATTTTTTCCCTTCATTTCTTCTATATCACTTACACACTTTACACACCTTCGTGATTAACAGCCATTAAACTCGGGGTCAATATAATAGTATCTCATAAGATCCTTCTTTCTCTCTCCTTCCGGGAAGAATATGATAATGCGAACAAAACACGCTTCCTGTCTTTTTCTTTTTCGTTCTCTACGTTTCGCAATGCATTTCCTTCTTTATGTTTTCCTGTTTCTTCTTCTTCTAATATCCGGAATGTGTATTGGTTTTTAAGAGAGTAAAAATGATATATGTTTTTTTTCTGTTTTTTTCCAATTTTCATTATTATCATTAATCTTAATGATGAATTGTGTTCTTTCAATCTACTTATTTTTTCTAAATGCCTTAATGGATTTTCTAGTTAAAAATAAGTATTATTTTGCTTTTAAATAAATTTTGCTTTCGTTTTCATTCTTAATAATGTGCCTTTTTGTGGTCCGTCGCCCTCCCTTTAAAGATAATTCTGCTGCCATCTTGCCTTTTTCCAGACGCTTTCTTTCTTAGCCTTTCAATTCACCTTCTTTTGCCTATATTCTCAAATATCCCTTTTTCTTATTCTTCCCCATTTTACATTTGAAATTCCTTCTAATACTTTCTTAAGTTCCTATTATCATTATTAAAATTGTTAGCATTATTATTATCATCATTAATTATAACTGTTTGCTTTTATTATTATTATGATTATCATGATTGCTATCAATCATTATTGTTGTTAAACATCACTATTATCATCAATCATTATGAATGATCACCATCATTATCACTAATAATGATAATTGTTAGTGATATTTTTGTTATTATTACTACTACTACTACCATTATTATCTTATTATTATTGTTTTTAATATCATCATCAATCATACATCATCCATCAATCATCATCATCATCATCATCATCATCATTATTTTCATGATTATTATCATCATCTTTGTTGTTGCTGTGAGTTATCCTATTTCACTATATCTGTCATTCCGCTTGTTTACAGTCCCTTCATTCCGCTTCCAGCTTCACCATTCGTGTCTGATTTATTAATATTTCCCTATTATATTCCCATCCCTCGTGCTCTTGTAACGTGATTGATGGTCTGCTGTGATATTCTTTTGAAGCCCGAGGAAAATAGTTCTTTTATTCAGCCAATGCGAGGCCAGTGCTTTTGATCGCGGGGTTCAGTTTCAATTATTGTTTTCATTCTCTTTATCCCTCTGTTTTTTTGTTTTTGTTTTGTTTTTTTTCTTTGTTTTTCTCGTTTTGTGTTTAGTCTTTTTTTTTGTTTTTCTGTTTCTTTGTTTGTCTCAGGATTTTTTTTGGTTGTGTTTCTCTGTCTCTGTCTCTCATTTTCTCTCCCCTTATCTCTCTCTTTCTCTTTCTCTCTCTCTTTTCTGTTTGCTTCTCGTTTTTTATGTGTTTTATGTCCGTGTTTTGCTTTTTGTACTCTCTTTCGGTCTCTTATTTCTCCCTCTTTTTCCTAATTTGTACTTTTGATTTATTTGAAGAAAAAACGTTTTCAGTTTGTTCGAGTTAGGACTCCCATGTGGTTATTTGAAACGCGAAATGAAAACTGACATTTTCATCAAAAAGTGATAACGAAAGTATATTTTCAAGTCTCTCTTCTTTTTAAAATTTTTCACGAAAACACGTTTGCCTGACACGAAGCAGCAAAGAGAGAGAGAAAAAAGACAGGCAATAAATAAGCCTTTCAAGAGATTTTCCGAAAGTTCTTTAGGCATGTAGTCTTGAGACTCAAAAGCGATTATACAGTGAAAAGTGGGTTTTGTCCACGTAGGTTTATGCACGTAAAGATCTTGCATATTTGCACACACCTGAATTTTTGTGATGTCTGTTTGCTTATCATTTTCGGTTTATTCTCTATAAATAAATTATTTTTCTATGAGAATTTCCCTTTTTTAATTTCATGTGATGTAAGTTACTTCAAACGAGAGGGCCTATTTATTTTATGTAAATAAAAAGGTAATATATTTTTCGTACTGTGTGAGCCATATGTTGAGTTTTAATTATTCTTATTTTTTCGCTCTGACTTATTTTTATCTGTCTCTACCTTTCCTTTTTCTCTCGTAAGCCATTCTAATGTTCTAATCTTTTTCTGCCTTTCTCCTCTCGGTCACTTCATCTCTTTTCCTTCTCAGCATCCCTTATTTTCACTCTCCTTTCTCCACTCTATTTTCCTCCATTTCCACTTTCTGTCTCCCTCCGCTTTTCTTCTGCATCTTTATCTTTCTTTCCTTCTCTCTCTCACCATTCCCCTTTCTGTCTCTATATTTCTCTTACTCTCATATCCGTTTTTCCCACTACCTCTATTCTCTTTTTATTGCCTTCTTCGGTCTCATCCCTGTCTGTTTTCCCGTTATGTCTCTCTCTCCATTTTTCCTGTCTCTATACTTTCCTTTTTCTCTCTCGGTCTCTTTACCTGTCTGCGATTCCCTTTTTTTGTCTCTCTCAATCTTTTTTTTTCTCCTTTTCTCTATCTGCCCTAGTCTTCTTTGTATCTCTCCTTCTCTAGTCTTCACCATATTTCATTAAAACATTCCTGCCTCCTTTTTTCTCTCCATCTTTCTCCCTTATCCCCTCTCTTTCTTTCCCACCTCCTCCTCTTTCTCCCTTTTCCCCGCTCCTTGCTTCCATAACCATCATATATTCCCGTCTGTGATTTCCACTTCCAGAAACGAGGCATCAACTCTGGCAGCTCGTTTACTGTGTCCTCCAAATGCCATTTCTCCCTCGTTGTAGATCCATTGTGAAAGAAGAAATACATTTACTTTCCATCTTTCTATCCTCATAGCACAGAAATTAAACAGTTATGAAGATAAAGGCTGGTCATTCTGTATTCTGTTCCATGATGATTCAGAAAAAGAAAAGAATTATGTAATTTAAAAAATAATTATCGCATTTTACATATTTAGTTTTTTTTAAGGCTACTGAGTATCATTTTGTACAGTAATGCTGCAATAATGACAATAACATACCACTGTTATTATATATATAATTCATAAGGAAAGGTGAAAAAGGGAACATTTATACTACACTCGTATGACTCTCATCCGATAAAAATATGTATGTTTTTCAATCAACAAAATCGTTATTATTGTAATTACTTACTGCTTTTGTCACCGCGCGTTTCATATCTATAATGAATCCACAGTTCCTCTCCCTCTCTCTCTCTCTCTCTCTCTCTCTCTCTCTCTCTCTCTCTCTCTCTCTCTCTCTCTCTCTCTCTCTCTCTCTCTCTCTCTATATATATATATATATATATATGCATATGTATTATATATTATATATATTATATATATCTATAAATATTATATATTATACACACACACACACACACACACACACACACACACACACACACACACACACACACACACACACACACACACACACACACATATATATATATATATATATATATATATATATATATATATATATATTTCTCTCTATTTCTCTGTTTGTCAGTATCTCCCCCTCTCTCAAAGAGAAACAGAACAAACACACATCGATAGTTGTGTGTAAAAAACACAGAACGAGAAAGCCCTTCCTCTTGCAAAGCCTGCGAATATCACGACTCTCCCGCAATACAGATGACAAACGTAGATGTAAAAAAATGAGAAAGAAGTTAAACGAAATTATGCATCAGAATAAACAATTCACCTCGCTCTGGATTTCGGAAAGTCAAACAAAACAGGAGTTGGCAGAGATCTCCAGACTTGCGGTGCTTCAGGATACAGTACAGTTTACTAAGATGGAGGCTCGGATGGCGAAGAAATTCTGCTAATGTTTGGGTGTTTTCATTTCCGTCTGTTTGTCTGTCTGCTTGTCTGTTTGTGTCGTAAATCCGATGATGATAGTAACAATAACGATAATTGTAATAATATTGATGAAGATAATAGTAAAGATAACAACGATAACATAAAAATATCAGCAACATAAATAATAATAATGATTATAATGTTTTAGGATAATAGGGATAAAAATAATTGAAAGGATAACAATAGGAGCGTTAATGGCTACATCAAAATAGCAATAACAACCGGAAAGACAATAAAGCCAGTAATAACGGAAATAATGATGACAACAATAAGAATAATACTCATCAAAATCAACAATAACGCATCACAAAGCAAACTAAATTATTAAAACGGAGCGCAGGCGGATCTGAACGACCATTGCACACTCTCGCCTCCTTCACATCCGACTAAAGGTGACAGACAATCATCCAAATCTTGACTGATCTGCGATAATGCATTTCTCATCAGAGTGAAATTGAAAGTTGAGAGTCTGATAATTGCTCTTGAGATGTTGGCTTTGTTTCAAGACTTTCTTGTTATTGGATCTTGGTGTTAAAATGTATTTCAGATTTTTTTTCAATGATGAATGAAGAATGAAGTCTTAGAATGTCTTGTTGTATATTGTCATTGAAAATTAATCTTTTCAGATATCTGGATCAATTCTGTTATTTCTTTCATGTTTTTGTATGGCAAATTTCTGTCTTGTACATGTATATATATATATATATATATATATATATATATATATATATATATATATATATATATATATATATATATATATATATATATATATGTATATCCCTTGTATTGTGAAGACATTCATTCTCATTCATACCTTTTCTACATTTGTCAACATGAATGCGGTTCATATATATATATATATATAGATAGATAGATAGATAGATAGATATAGATATAGATATATATATGTATATTCTTTTCTTTTTGCTTTTTGCTAGGTCTTTTCTTTCTCCTGAATATGCCATCTCTTCACTTTGGTTTAATTTTGTGCTTTTCCTTTAGCCATTTCTTAATTATCATCATTTATCTCCTAATGAATCAGCCAAAAAAAAAAAAACAAAAAAAAAAACAGAGGCAGAGATGGAGATTCTGCGTTGCTTAAAATTTATAACAACAGGCAAACCATTTTACTACCTAATTGATTAAAAGGATTATCATATAAACTTGATTCTTAGAGCACTTAAGCAAGATGAAAAAGCATGATTACTTTCCACAAATAAATAACATCATAACTGTTCGTAACTTGCAACATCGCAGGTCCACTTGCAGCCACAGGAACAACTCACACAATTCTCGTAAATTCACGAAAAACCATACATCTCCATAAACATCATGAATCTTCATATACACTTCTATTCCGAGAGAGAAAGAATGAAAGAGAAAGAAAGAGAAAGAGAGAGAGAGAAAGAGAGAGAAAGAGAGAGAGAGAGAGAGAGAGAGAGAGAGAGAGAGAGAGAGAGAGAGAGAGAGAGAGAGAGAGAGAGAGAGAGAGAGAGAGAGAGAGAGAGAGAGAGAGAGAGAGAGAGAGTGAGAGAGACGGAGAGAGACAGACAGAAAGGGACAGGCGAGTTAGGAAGGAGGGAGGGAAGGAGGAAGGGAGAGAGAAGGAGAAAGACAAAGAAAGAAAAAGAGAGAAAGAGAGAGAGATACAGACAAAAAGAAAGACAAAGAGAGAGATGGAGAGAGAGAGCAGTAAATAAAAAGCGTCTCATTTTTTTTCCTTGCGGCAATAAATCACTCTAAAAATAAAGGAAAATGAGAGAACATATAATGACTTTAATTGTAGTATTAAAACGCCTGCGGGCACTTCGCGACGGGATGATGGTTGGGGACGAGGTGGGGGGGGTCTATTGTGAGTACGTGGCTGCGATAGATGGAAAAGATGAAAACAATTAATATATATATATATATATATATATATATATATATATATATATGTGTGTGTGTGTGTGTGTGTGTGTGTGTGTGTGTGTGTGTGTGTGTGTGTTTGTGTGTATGTGTGTGTTTGTGTGTATGTGTGTATGTATGTGTGTGTGTATGTGTGTGTGTGTATGTGGTGTAGTATATATATATTTAGATAGATAGATAGATAGATAGAAAGCACATGCACGGATATAAGATAATTGCAGAGACTGAACTAACAATCCAACATACTATTATAATCGTGCAAAATATCGAGAGTTTGAATTCCACTTGGTTGATTGCAAAAAAATCATAACTGAGAGAAACTGAGATGATCAACAACGAAATGGAAATAGAAGGTACGCAACAATCTTTGTCATCTATATGCATCCTTAAAAGGGACGATGGGAAATGTTATCCAATCCCCAGTACGTTTTCGTTCCCCTCTCTGTCGCCTCCCCTCTGAACAGGTCGGTCAGTCAGGAAAGTAGTGATATACAAGTGGAAATAGATCAATAGATGATACTGAGTGTGTGGCAGATAGGGCGGGTAGATGCTGCGTTTCTATATGGGTTAGTCATGTTAGCTTTACTGAGGATATAGGATAAACGGGCAGACATGGACACCATTGTGTAGGAAAGGGAACAAAGCTTCATATGATACTAATGAAACCAAAAACAGAAATACAAGAAAGACCACTCTATATTTCTAGAACAAACTACCAGGAAACGGTAATTAAATCACTCCCTTTCTCCTTTTCCCCTTTTCATCTCACAAAGTTTACAACGAGATGAAAAAACCCTGTATTACTTCTGCCCAATGGCTGTAATTTTAGACTCCATAATATTTTTGTCTCAGTCTTTTACAGTTTTCTTGTCTCTCCCTGATTATCAGTCAGTTCTTGCCTCCATACATTCTTTCAGTTTTCCATCGCCTTAAAGTGAAATAAAGAAAGGAAATAAAAAATAATAACAATAAAAAGGAAACTGACACAAAAAGACATATAAAGGAAATAACGAGAAAAAAAATGAAACAAACAGAGAAACATCAAAAGTAACCGATAAAAGAAATGCAAAGTGTAAAAAGCAACTGTATTAATCAAAGAGAATGTTTTTTTTTTACAGGGGAAATAACATTAAAAGGCCCTAGTTATTCTTCACAAAAACTGCATCCAAAACAATTTAAGTTTTCAAAATCCTGCAGGAAAGGAGGGAGGGGACGGGGAGGGGGGTAGGAAAGGGGTGAAGAAGGGGTAGGGTGGCTGATGGGTTCTAAGGCAATCTCTTCCAATCCTCCTTTCCTCTCCTTCTTTTTTCCATTATCGTCTTTTACCTCAAAAATTCTTTTCCTTCCTGCAGGTCTCTACTTCACTTCGCTCTCTTGGTTTTCTGTTGGTGGCTTACTCTTCTACCCCTCTCTTTCTTCTCTTTTTCTCACACTCTTCTCTCTTTCCCTTTCTCTCCTTCTGCCTCTCACTCTTTCTGCACACTCCCCCCCTCCCTCATTCTCTCTGCTTTCATCCCCTTTCATCCCTTCCTCTCAACCCCAAGCATCTTCTCTCCTATTACCACCTCCCGCGTCACGTCTTCCCCTCTCTTCCTCCCACCCTGAGGCAGTCATAAATCCGGGTCGGATCATCGTGGACGTCAGTGTGGCCCGGCCTCAGGTTATGGACGGGTCAAGCTGGAGGAGGCCCTCTGCTTTCGGTTTGTGGAACGAAAGCATAAACAAAGGCAGTTTGGTTAGCTTTAAAGTCTCTGTTTCTCCTGACGGAAGCCATGAGAGAGTGCTTCGTGGAATCGCTCCATTGTCTTCACTATTGACCCAAGACGCATGGTACATCTATCAAACAACCTATATAAAGCACACAGTTTTATAGGAAAGGTCTGCCAGTGGAAGGTAATAAACTGAAATATCTAATTTATACAAACTTCAAATCCTCATATTCACAAAAGAATGATCTCCATATTCACATCACACTCATGAAAGGCCCTCGCAGTTTCATCCAATATCCTGAGCCTCGTCCAATACCGCATAATACTGAAATATTCCTCCTCCAAACCAACGCTCACTCTCCTCGGCTAACCCGAGCAAAGGCAAGATACATCTCAACACTCCTAATAAACGAATCCTTTTTAGTTCGCCGTTTGAAGTATCTTTACCCGAATGATAGCTAATGGGAAAAATTTATCTTGGATCAAAGATGAATACATATCAAACAACAGTCAATAGATAGCTTGCTCTGTATGAAAAAACGGGGAACGACCTGATCAAATGAAAACGGAAAGTTCCCTGAACGAATGTGGAAGGGGATACTATTTACAGTTATGGCCTGATGATATTATGGATGAAAAGAGTGGTGGTAGTGGTGAAGAAGGTGTTGGTGAGGGTGATGATGATGGCAGTTATAATAATAAGGTAATCATAATGATAATATTGATTATAATAATAATAATTATAATACTAAAAATTATGATATCAATGATATAGCAACAGTAACAATAATCAAAAGAAAAAAACCAGTAATGACGATGATAATGATGACATTATTAAAGATAATGATATACTAATGCTAATAATTATAATAATGATAATGCGAATGATAATACTGATGTTAATGATGATAATGATGATGGTAATGCTAATAATGATAATGCTAATCATAATAATGATAATGATAATGATGATAATAATAATAATGCTAATAATGATGATAATGATGAAATTATTGAAGCTGATGATATGCTAATGATAATAATAATAATAATGATAATGATAATGATAATGATGATGATGATGATGATGAAGATGATGATAATAATAATGATGATAATGATGATAATGATGATAATGATGATAATGATGATAATGATGATGATAATGATGATAATAATGATAATGATGATAATGATAATGATGATGATAATGATGATAATGATGATGATGATGATGATGGTGATGATAGTGATGATGGTGATGATAATGATGATGATGATGATGGGGATGATGTTGATGATGGTGATGATAGTGATGATGGTGATGATGATGATGATAATGATGATGATGGGGATGATGATGATGATGGGGATGATGGTGATGATGGTGATGATGATAGTGATGATGGTAATGATGGTGATGATGATAATGATGATGATGGTGATGATGGTGATGATAGTGATGATGGTGATGATGATGATGATGATGGTGATGATGGTGATAATATTGATGATGGTGATGATGATGTTGATGATGATGATGATAATGATGATGGTGATGATGATGATAGTAATGATAGTGGTGAGGATGATGATAATAATGATGATGATGGTGATGATGGTGATGATGGTGATAATGGTAATGATAGTGATGATAATGATGATGATGTTGATGTTGATGTTGATGATGTTGATGATGTTGATGATGATGATGATAATGATGATGGTAATTATCATGATAATAAAATAACAGATATGCCTACGACCTAAAAACTGAATCAAAAGAATGAAACAAAGAAAACGGGACATTCACCAGACGATCGCGACAGGGGGAACTGTTTATATTCAGGGCGGTAGCTTAGTGTGGGGTCATACGGAGAATATAAATCTTAAGTGAAGGGATTCCGGGAGAATGTGCGCCATTTTCCTCTTAAGACCTTTGAAGGCCCTGTTTCATATTCCGGGCGGGGTACTCATCATAAGAATAACTGTGATGGCGCTGAGAAATAGACGAAATTTAAATATTGTAATTATACATTTTTTTTTTTTCATGATAGGAATGATAATAGGGATGATATTGATGGAAAATACCCTTATAAATTATAATGATGATTGTGTAAATGGCAACAATAAAATAATTGAGAGTCATGTAATGTCCGAGTAATTACAATGATGAAAATAATAATATAATGATAATATCAATAATCAAAATAATATGAAATATTAAATCACAATAATAATACCAATAACAGTAACACACACAGACAAAAAAAAAAAAAAAAAAAAAAAAAAACATAAACGCTCCTATACATTTTCAATTTCGCTTGTATGTCTCATTTTCCCGCACACGAACGCATTTCGCTTGCAAAACCCGGGCATATCGGTAAAAATTCTGGGAATCTTTGCTCTGTGTACATTTTTTTTTTCTTCTTTTTTTTCACTCGTCGGTTTCACATGAAATTATACCGCACATTTTTCACTGTATTTTTTTTCATCGACCGAAAATTAGTTGCACAGACAAACATCCAGGTCCTAGGAAACAAACAAAGCTTAAACAATAAAACAAACAAACAAGCAATAGCGTACCATGAAACGCTTCATTACATAAATCAGCTGTCTTGTAATTGTGAAGCTGGAGGTGGGAGGGGGGGGGAGGGGGGAAGGGGGGGGGGGGGAGAGGGAGCATTGAGGGGAGTGAAGGGAATTTAGGGAGGGGCCTGAAGGGAGAAGGGTGGTGGGATAAGAGGGTATTTTTTCTGCTTATTTCTTTCTTATTCTGGTTTCGTTTTCTTTCACTATTCTTTTCCCCCGTTTTAAAAATTTCTTTCGATCGTTCACATCGTGCACTTTATTCGTCCTTATCCCTCTTCCGCTAATTATCCTCCTCCTTGCCTTTCCCCATTCTCCTTTATGCCTATGCAGGCGCCACCATACATTAGCGACCTATGCAAACAGTTCGCTCTCTCCTCTTCTCCATCGTCTATCTTCTACATCAGGTCAAATAAGTGATATTGGGCATTCTCTCGCCTTCGACCGGAGTTAATTAATGTACCCTTCCAACCTAATGTTTACTTTAATTAAGGCTGGCATTCGCGGACTCATTAAGCTGTAACTAACGTATATGGAAATGGTTGTGGCCCCGCGGTCTCTGTCATGCATGACGCTATGCCTGAATTAACGACATTTCTCCGGAAGAAACCTCTTTCTTAATTTTCTAATATCTTGTCTTTTTCTTCTCTTCTTTTTTGTTTTTTGTTTTTTAAATCGGCGGCTTTGTTATCTTTGTCTCTTGTATTCCTTCCCAGTCCTCTTTCTCTTGATATCTCTGTCTCCTCTTTCAGTCTCTGTGCCTCTTTCTCCCTCTTCCTTTAGCTGATCTATTGACTCGCTCTCGACTCGTGTGTGAAAAGACATTTATCCGCTTCGTTTCGCGATTCAGAACTTCCTTTTGATCTTAATCATCGCGAGGTTGAGCGATCTCGGACGAAGCTCGCAGGCGGCCGCTCGCCCTTGTCTGGTCTGGGAAAGTTTCTCCTGATAATTCTCAAGACAAACCCAACACGCAGGAGAAATTCGGAAAAGAGTAATGGAATCATTCGTCACTCGATTTACCTTAGCGAGAAAAAGGAGGGCTTAGGCGGCTTCTGACCCTCTTCGGGCCGTGTCGCTTTCAGCTGTCGTGTAGGATCGCCGGAATCAGTGAGATCTGAACTGCTTTCAACTCTTGGGGGTTTGATTTTGTGATTTAGCACATGTCAAATATACATTCCACGTTGTTTCTTTAAGGCATGTCAGGAACAGCTTTGCACATTTCACTTAAATCTCTTTGAATTTCTTATAGATAACGGATTGAAAATGAACATAAAGAAGAAGGAGAAGAAGATAAAGATCCATACAAAAGATCTCTTATTTCCAACGAAATGAGAAAGATCAATAAAACTGGAGGAGAAGAGGAAAAGAAGAAAAGAAGAAGAACGGGAAGGAGGGGAAGAAGAAGGAGAAGAAACACAAAAAGCCCTTTAAAGATTGATCCATACGCCAACGCAGCGATAGATCCCCCGTGATGAAAATGCCGTTTTTGCCCTCCCTTGTCACCGGCGGAAGGACTTCATACACCGCGCCTCCGCGGGCCTTCGCTCCCCACGGCATCCGAGCTCAGAAAACGGCTTATGATTTCCCTCATTTTCTCCCGCCAAAGAAAACGGAGGTTGAGGTTTAATCGGGCGCGTCATCACAGAGCCTTTCCGATATCTTTCCTTTTAGGAGACAAAATTCTTGCAGTCCTTCTCATCCTTCAAGACTCCTTTGTGGTTCCAAGGACAATGTATAGCGCGCGGCGTCGGGAAGAGTAGATATTTTAGCTCGCCGAGTCCGGGTTATGTAAATATTGTGACGCTGCTGGAAGGGCGAAACGTGCTTGTTTGTCTTCAGCGCGCGGGAAAACAAGGGATTATTAATATATAAATCTCTTCCCACCTTACAAGCTTTTAGAGGCCGAAGAAAAATAGAGAAAAAGGGAAGCGGAATACGGACAGCATAATATAGAGGCAAAATACAAATATTAAAAGAGGAAAGGGAAGGCGGGCAGACCAAAATATAGAAGCAGAAGAAAAACAAAACAAAAAAAGGAGGAAGGGGAAGCGGGCAAAATAAAATATTCGACAGGACGGAAAAGAAGCCAAGAAAAGTGTACACCATGTAGTCACCAAAGAGAGAGAGAGAGAGAGAGAGAGAGAGAGAGAGAGAGAGAGAGAGAGAGAGAGAGAGAGAGAGAGAGAGAGAGAGAGAGAGAGAGAGAGAAACTCTGCGGTTTACATCTCGACCAAAAAAAAAAAAAAAAAAAAAGATTCACGAACATGGCGACGCAGTCTTTACCTATCACAGTGTAATTAGATGATGTCGAAGATATCATTTTCTAATTATACGTAAAGGCATGCAATTTTGCGGAACCATTTACAACGCATGTTATTGCGACTGTCCCCGCGCACGCTAACCTGTCAATGTTCATTGTATTTGCAAATGTGTGTAATCTATAATTATATCCTAATGAATGAACTGTATTCTGTCTCTCACTATCGCTTTTTGTCTGTCTCTCTCTCTCTCTCTCACTCTCTCTCTCGCTGCGAGAAAGAGATAGATAGATAGATAGATGAATAGATAGATAGATAGAGATAGAGATAGAGAGAGAGAAAGAGAAAGAGAAAGAGAAAGAGAAAGAGAGAGAGAAAGAGAAAGAGAAAGATAAAGAGAAAGAGAAAGAGAAAGAGAAAGAGAAAGAGAAAGAAATATATAAATATATATATATATATATATATATATATATATAAATATAAATGAATAAAAACATAAATAAATAAATATATATACATATGTATAAATATATATATATATAAATTATATATATATATATAATATAAATTATATATATACATATATATATATATATATATATATATATATATATATATATATATATATGTATGATATATAAATTGTATATACATATATAATATATAAATTATATATATATATATATATATATATATACATATATGATATATAAATTGTATATACATATATAATATATAAATTATATATATATAATATATAAATTATATATATATATATATATATATATATATATATATATATAAATTATATATATATAAATCATATATATATGTATGTATATGAATATCTATCTATCTATTTATCTATCTATCTATCTATATATATATAAGCTATAAATATATCAATATATATAAGTTATATATATCTATATATCTGTATATATGTATATATATATAAGTTATATATATCTATATCTATATATATGTATCTCTCTCTCTCTCTCTCTCTCTCTCTCTCTCTCTCTCTCTCTCTCTCTCTCTCTATATATATATATATATATATATATATAAGTTATATCTATATATATGTATATATATAGATATAAATTATATATATATATATATATATATATATATATATATATATATATATTTATATATATGTAAATCATATATATATGATAAATAAATTATATATATATAATTTATATATATATAATTTATATATCATATATATATATATATATATATATATATATATATATATATATATATATATATATATGAGCGAGAGAGAGAGACTGAAAGAGAAAGAGAAAGAGAAAGGGGTAAAAGAAAGAGAAAGAAACAGAGAAAGGTAAAAAAACCCAAAAAAACACATAAATAAATGACCCCCCCCCTTAAAAAACGAAATGAGGAAATAAGAGACAAACGGAGTGGAAAGGGAAAAAAGTATCGACCTTCCGTCAGCTGAAGCGAGAAAACCCTGGGTCTCCATTCACGCGGTTTTCTTTCTTTCACTTTTATACAACTCTCATAATTGAACGGCCAGGGAGAGGAGGAGAGGAGGAGAGGGGGAAAGGGAAGAGAGAAGGAGAGGAGGAAAGGAAAGAGAGGAGGAGGGGAGGAGAGGAGAAGAGGAGGAAAGGAAAGAGAGGAGGAGAGGAGGAGTAGAAGAGAGGAGGAAAGGAGAGAGAGGAGGAAAGGAGAGAGAGGAGGAAAGGAAAGAAAAGAGGAAAGGAGGAGAGGAGGAAAGGAGGAGAGGAGGAGAGGAGGAAAGGAGAGAGAAGAGGGAAGGAAAGAGAGGAGGAGAGGAGGAAAGGAAAGAGAGGAGGAGGGGAGGAGAGGAGAAGAGGAGGAAAGGAAAGAGAGGAGGAGAGGAGGAGTAGAAGAGAGGAGGAAAGGAGAGAGAGGAGGAAAGGAGAGAGAGGAGGAAAGGAAAGAGAGGAGGGAAGGAGGAGAGGAGGAGAGGAGGAGCGGAGGAGATGAGAAGAGGAGGAAAGGAGAGAGAGGAGGAAAGGAAAGATAGGAGGAGAGGAGGAAAGGAAAGAGAGGAGGAGAGGAGGAAAGGAGGAGAGAAGGAGAGGAGGAATGAAAAGAGAGGAGGAGAGGAGGAAAGGAGAGAGAGAAGGAGAGGAGGAAAGGAAAGAGAGGAGGAGAGGAGGAAAGGAGAGAGAGGAGGAGAGGAGAGAGATGAGGAAGGGAGGGGAGGAGGAAAGGAGGAAAGGTGGAGGAGAAGAGAGGAGGAGAGGACTAAAGGAGGAGGGGAGGAAAGGAGGAGAGGAGGAAAAGGGGAGAGGAGGAGGGGAGGAAAGGAGGAGAGGAGAGATATGAGGAAGGGAAGAGAGGAGGAAAGGTGGAGGAGAAGAGAGGAGGAGAGGACTAAAGGAGGAGGGGAGGAAAGGAGGAGAGGAGGAAAAGGGGAGAGGAGGAGGGGAGGAAAGGAGGAGAGGAGAGATATGAGGAAGGGAAGAGAGGAGGAAAGGTGGAGGAGAAGAGAGGAGGAGAGGACTAAAGGAGGAGGGGAGGAAAGGAGGAGAGGAGGAAAAGGGGAGAGGAGGAGGGGAGGAAAGGAGGAGAGGAGAGATATGAGGAAGGGAAGAGAGGAGGAAAGGTGGAGGAGAAGAGAGGAGGAGAGGACTAAAGGAGGAGGGGAGGAAAGGAGGAGAGGAGGAAAAGGGGAGAGGAGGAGGGGAGGAAAGGAGGAGAGGAGAGATATGAGGAAGGGAAGAGAGGAGGAAAGGTGGAGGAGAAGAGAGGAGGAGAGGACTAAAGGAGGAGGGGAGGAAAGGAGGAGAGGAGGAAAAGGGGAGAGGAGGAGGGGAGGAAAGGAGGAGAGGAGAGATATGAGGAAGGGAAGAGAGGAGGAAAGGTGGAGGAGAAGAGAGGAGGAGAGGACTAAAGGAGGAGGGGAGGAAAGGAGGAGAGAAGGAAAAGGGGAGAGGAGGAGAGGGGATGAGGAGAGGGGAAAGGAGGTTGTGGTAAGGTTGAGTGGAGAGGTTGAGGGGAGGAGACAGCAGAAAAGGGTTGCGCTGAGGCTGAAGAAAGAAAGAGTTAAGGAGAGAATAGAAGGGTTGGGGGGAGGGGTTGTGGTGAGGTTAGGGGGGGGGGGGGAGTAAGAGGGTTGTGGCAAGGTTGACGAAGAGAGGGAGAAGGTGAAAGGAAAGATAGAGAAATTGAGGGGAAGGGCCAGAGGGAGTGATTTTAAGGGTGGGTGTGGCTGGAGATGGGGGTTAGGGGGGTAGGGGGTAAAGGGGGAGGGGTAAGGGAGGGTAAAAAGGTTGTGGTGAGGTTGGGGTTAGGAGGAGAAGGTGACGAAAGAGGGAGAAAAGGGGTGGTGGTGAGTGAGAGTGAGGAGAGAAAGTGAGGAGCGAGGTCGAGGAGAGAGAGTGAGGAGAAAGAGTGAGGAGAGAGAGTGAGGAGAGAAAGTGAGGAGAGAGAGTGAGGAGAGAGGTCGAGAAGAGAGAGTGAGGAGAGAGGTCGAGGAGAGAGAGTGAAGAGAGAGAGTGAGGAGAGAGGTGAAGGAGAGAGAGTGAGGAGAGAGAGTGAGGAGAGAGGTCGAGGAGAGAGAGTGAGGAGAAAGAGTGAGGAGAGAGAGTGAGGAGAGAGAGTGAAGAGAGAGAGTGAGGAGAGAAAGTGAGGAGAGAGAGTGAGGAGAGAGGTCGAGAAGAGAGAGTGAGGAGAGAGGTCGAGGAGAGAGAGTGAAGAGAGAGAGAGTGAGGAGAGAGGTGAAGGAGAGAGAGTGAGGAGAGAGAATGAGGAGAGAGGTCGAGGAGAGAGAGTGAAGAGAAAGAGTGAGGAGAGAGGTGAAAGAGAGAGAGTGAGGAGAGAGAGTGAGGAGAGAGAGTGAGGAGAGAGGTCGAGAAAAGAGAGTGAGGAGAGAGAGTGAGGAGAGAGGTCGAGGAGAGAGAGTGAAGAGAGAGAGAGTGAGGAGAGAGGTGAAGGAGAGAGAGTGAGGAGAGAGAGTGAGGAGAGAGGTCGAGGAGAGAGAGTGAAGAGAGAGAGTGAGGAGAGAGGTCGAGGAGAGAGAGTGAGGAGAGAGAGTGAGGAGAAAGAGTGAGGAGAGAGAGTGAGGAGAGAGAGTGAGGAGAGAGAGTGAGGAAAGAGAGTGAGGAGAGAGAGTGAGGAGAGAGAGTGAGGAGAGAGAGTGAGGAGAGAGGTGAAGGAGAGAGAGTGAGGAGAGAGAGTGAGGAAAGAGAGTGAGGAGAGAGGTCGAGAAAAGAGAGTGAGGAGAGAGAGTGAGGAGAGAGGTGAAAGAGAGAGAGTGAGGAGAGAGAGTGAGGAGAGAGGTCGAGGAGAGAGAGTGAGGAGAAAGAGTGAGGAGAGAGAGTGAGGAGAGAGAGTGAGGAGAGAGAGTGAGGAGAGAAAGTGAGGAGAGAGAGTGAGGAGAGAGGTCGAGAAGAGAGAGTGAGGAGAGAGAGTGAAGAGAGAGAGTGAGGAGAGAGGTGAAGGAGAGAGAGTGAGGTGAGAGAGTGAGGAGAGAGGTCGAGGAGAGAGAGTGAAGAGAAAGAGTGAGGAGAGAGGCGAAAGAGAGAGAGTGAGGAGAGAGAGTGAGGAGAGAGAGTGAGAAGAGAGGTCGAGAAAAGAGAGTGAGGAGAGAGAGTGAGGAGAGAGGTCGAGGAGAGAGAGTGAAGAGAGAGAGTGAGGAGAGAGGTGAAGGAGAGAGAGTGAGGAGAGAGAGTGAGGAGAGAGGTCGAGGAGAGAGAGTGAAGAGAGAGAGTGAGGAGAGAGGTCGAGGAGAGAGAGTGAGGAGAGAGAGTGAGGAGAAAGAGTGAGGAGAGAGAGTGAGGAGAGAGAGTGAGGAGAGAGAGTGAGGAGAGAGAGTGAGGAGAGAGAGTGAGGAGAGAGAGTGAGGAGAGAGGTGAAGGAGAGAGAGTGAGGAGAGAGAGTGAGGAGAGAGAGTGAGGAGAGAGAGTGAGGAGAGAGGTCGAGAAAAGAGAGTGAGGAGAGAGAGTGAGGAGAGAGGTGAAAGAGAGAGAGTGAGGAGAGAGAGTGAGGAGAGAGAGTGAGGATAGAGGTCAAGAAAAGAGAGTGAGGAGAGAGAGTGAGGAGAGAGGTCGAGGAGAGAGAGTGAAGAGAGAGTGAGGAGAGAGGTGAAGGAGAGAGAGTGAGGAGAGA